>NW_018406672.1:645515-777482 GCF_002113885.1 Mizuhopecten yessoensis
AAAATGTGTCCGTACATAGTCGTATAACGCTATCACTGTGTCAGTACATGGTCGTGTAACGCTATCTGTGTGTCAGTACATGGTCGTATAACGTTATCACTTTGTCAGTACATGGTCGTATAACGTTATCACTTTGTCCGTACATGGTCGTATAACGTTATCAATGTGTACATGGTATGGTGTCTGTGTGAGGTTTGAGAAATCGTGATCACTGTGTCAGTATATGGTATGGTGTCTGTCTGAGGTGCGAGAAAACGTTATCACCGTGTCAGTATATGGTATGGTGTCTGTGTGAGGTGCGAGAAAACGTTATCACTGTGTCAGTACATGGTATGATGTCTGTCTGAGGTGCGAGGAAACGTTATCACCGTGTCAGTACATGGTATGGAATCTGTCTGAGGTGCGAGAAAACGTTATCACCGTGTCAGTACATGGTATGGAATCTGTCTGAGGTGCGAGAAAACGTTATCACTGTGTCAGGACATGGTATTGTGTCTGTCTGCGGTGCGAGAAAACGTTATCACTGTGTCAGTACATGGTATGGTGTCTGTCTGAGGAACGAGAAAACGTTATCACTGTGTCAGTACATAGTAAGGCGTTTGTCTGAGGTACGAGAAAACTTTATCACTGTGTCAGTACATGGTATGGTATCTGTCTGAGGGGCTAGAAAACGTTATCACTGTGTCAGTACATGGTATTGTGTCTGTCTGAGGTGCGAGAAAACGTTATCACCGTGTCAGTACATGGTATGGAATCTGTCTGAGGTGCGAGAAAACGTTATCACTGTGTCAGTACATGGTATTGAGTCTGTCTGAGGTGCGAGAAAACGTTATCACCGTGTCAGTACATGGTATGGAATCTGTCTGAGGTGCGAGAAAACGTTATCACCGTGTCAGTACATGGTATGGTATCTGTCTGAGGGGCTAGAAAACGTTATCACTGTGTCAGTACATGGTATTGTGTCTGTCTGAGGTGCGAGAAAACGTTATCACTGTGTCAGTACATAGTATGGCGTTTGTCTGAGGTGCTAGAAAACGTTATCACTGTGTCAGTACATGGTATTGTGTCTGTCTGAGGTGCGAGAAAACGTTATCACCGTGTCAGTATATGGTATGGTGTCTGTGTGAGGTTTGAGAAAACGTGATCACTGTGTCAGTATATGGTATGGTGTCTGTCTGAGGTGCGAGAAAACGTTATCACTGTGTCAGTACATAGTAAGGCGTTTGTCTGAGGTACGAGAAAACTTTATCACTGTGTCAGTACATGGTATGGTATCTGTCTGAGGTGCTAGAAAACGTTATCACTGTGTCAGTACATGGTATTGTGTCTGTCTGAGGTGCGAGAAAACGTTATCACCGTGTCAGTATATGGTATGGTGTCTGTGTGAGGTTTGAGAAATCGTGATCACTGTGTCAGTATATGGTATGGTGTCTGTCTGAGGTGCGAGAAAACGTTATCACCGTGTCAGTATATGGTATGGTGTCTGTGTGAGGTTTGAGAAAACGTGATCACTGTGTCAGTATATGGTATGGTGTCTGTGTGAGGTGCGAGAAAACGTTATCACTGTGTCAGTACATGGTATTGAGTCTGTCTGAGGTGCGAGAAAACGTTATCACCGTGTCAGTACATGGTATGGAATCTGTCTGAGGTGCGAGAAAACGTTATCACTGTGTCAGTACATAGTATGGCGTTTGTCTGAGGTGCTAGAAAACGTTATCACTGTGTCAGTATATGGTATTGTGTCTGTCTGAGGAACGAGAAAACGTTATCACTGTGTCAGTACAATGTTGAAAAAAGTACACAACGTGATGATGTTTGGTCGTAAAACGTTATCAATGTGTAAATTTTGGGCCGTGTAGTGTAATCTATTTTTAAGTTTGATGGTATTTATTGTTATCATTGTTTCAATATATTATCTTTAAGTGTTGGTTTCTCCGACAATTTTTTTAATCGCAGAACGATTGAAGAAAGGTTTTACTTTGAAATGAATGCGTTCACTTTCATCATACATTGCACTTGTACAGAGGTAAATTATTGTTTAAGCTTATGATTAAAATATTTATGCATATTTAGCAGGATTTTTTTTATGAATATAAATATCAATATATTTGTAATTGGATTTCTTTTTGTATTCATAGTAATTACCTCCCTCCTGAATTCGATGAACTGAAAAAACATTTAATGGAGAAACCCGACTTCTTAGCTAAAAAGGAAGTTAAATCAAAATGGGATGGCCTGCAAAACTGTGTAGCTACAGTAAGTTGCTTTACAAACCTGAGAATTACATATTCAAGTGAATTGGGGATCACAGTTTGAAACTCACTACTAACGTAATTATTCATTATGTAAATAATATTATAATTCCATATTCATTAACATGGTAACTTATTATTGGTAATGTATAGTAATCAAACATGCTTTCGTTTGCAAAACGTATTTATTAAACGTGTTGGCCGACTGTTCAAAAGTGACTTCAATATTCTAATTACGAAAGAACTATAGAATATACATTATGATGACATATCAGCCATGATTGACATGTTTTTATCGTTTACAGAAAAGCGGTAATATTTCCGATGCCTTTGGAAAGCTTGAAAACGAAATTGCAAATAATTTTCGCATAACACGAGAACAGCTCGTGAAGCGCAAAACATATAACAACCTGAAGACATCAATAATTGCAGCTTCCCAAGCAATAAAGGTAAGAAAAATTATGTTGATATAAACGTCCTTTAATAACAGCTTTTTAGTTAGCCGAATTAACATTTTTGATTTCAATATTTGGATACAATTTCAAAAAGAAACACTTATGATTCATAAAATTCTGCATTCAAAACATATTTTTTTATACAAATATCCTCGCAGAATAGAAAACATCATCAAGGACTTGAAGCTAAAGGGAAACAAGTGACGAAGGTGCAAGTCACTAAACAAACCAATCAACCTTTACCGCAGTAAGTACATGCCGTGGTAGACATGATATACACAGACCGAGAGAGAGCGCACACTTGAACAATTATAATGAGAAAAGTATATTTTCAACTATTACTTTTGACATTTTAACTGCCTATTCATTTAACTTAACTGTATCTCAGTATTTAATTGAATCACATGATTCAATCCATATATCAGTAATAAATATTGAAACCAGTGAATGACAGTAAACGTAACACACACACACACACACACACACACACACATACACCAACACCCTAACACACACACGCATCCTCACACAAACACACTCACATACATACACGTAATTACACCTTTAAAACTTTGATACAATATTCCAAAATGAATTACACAACATCATATATTATAAAGCTTTGTCATCCTTCTATGATTCATCGATGATATCAGGGGGCCAAAATGCCGAAATTTTAATTGATCTAATCTATTTTTGAAATAAAAGGAGATAACGGAATGCCCTGCATAACACTTTAGATCTTAACTTATACTATCAACTATATAGTGAACTATTTCAGAAAAGGGGATGACAGTGCTTCCATAGCGCTTACCAGAGTGTGTCAACTCATCGAATGGCTGCTTGGTGTTTTGAATGGCAGAGCTGATGCCAAACCACCAGATATACAGAAAGATCAACAGCTGAATGAAATGGACACGATGGCATATGTAGACGCAGAGACACAGATATTTGAAGTTAGAAAGAAGTTTAAAGAGTAAGGGATTAAATCTAATATTTGAAATGGGAAATAAGAATAAATAGCACAAGACACTGGTTGTAAAATGTCAACGGACTGAGATGAGCAACACTTTTTACACTTAAACAGACAAACCTTTCAGTCACAAGCTGCTGTTTAATTACGTACAAACTGTCCCTGGCTTTCCGGGTATCAGAACTGTCGTCTTAATCTACTTTATAACGAATTTATAATTTGGATGGAGAAGAAACAAACCTATGAAAAAAGAAAAACCTTAAACCCCTTAGTTTTATGAATTCAACGTATTAAAGGAGTACTGAATAATTTCAAATTGATAATTTGTATGTAATTTATGAACCGTGCCATTACCACACTGTACCACCCTTTAAATTGAAAATTTACACACATATTTGATTGCACCCATAACTTTGGTATTATATACAGTA
Organism: Mizuhopecten yessoensis; assembly: GCF_002113885.1. Taxonomy (NCBI): domain Eukaryota; kingdom Metazoa; phylum Mollusca; class Bivalvia; order Pectinida; family Pectinidae; genus Mizuhopecten; species Mizuhopecten yessoensis. The sequence continues at coordinate 649,627 of NW_018406672.1, forward strand.
TGCAAAAAATTGAATTATATTTCTGCATCCTCTATTAAACAGAAAACTAAAACTAAGTCGTTTTGCTCTGGTTGGCTATTTCGCTGTACACTTACATAAATCAAACAAAAATCCAACGCTAAAATCAAAGGATAAAGAACATTTCAGATGAAATAAAGAGGTGATTTGTAAATATTTTTAAGGATTTGAATAATAAATTCATAATTTTTTATCGATATATGTAGGTAAGGTGTTGTGTTTTAACAGATATGTGTACCAGTACAAGAAAACTTTGCGGTTACGGATAAGTTTGCGCTTTGGCATTGCTTTGGCCTTATACCCGACGTTTGTGTTTTGTATTGTCATACAAGAGTTCAATCGTAGAAAGTAATGGTTGGTTGACATATGTCGAGGCTTTCATTTTGTTGCTATGGTGTGGCATCCACATATGCGCCGTTTACTAAGAATCTTCAAAATAGCAGAAACGAGAACTTGTATGCATGAAAATCATAGCCATTCGCTGGAGTCAATAACAAGTTTGTCTAAAAAATGTTTGTTTCTATTAGGCGATGTCGTTTGCCAAGATTTTCACTAGCAATTCGGTGACGTCAATTACAGCACTAAGATGACGCCATAATCCATAGCATTTAATGGTAAAACCATTTTTTGTCAGCATTTCTTAATCAAGATTGAAAAACTATGTACATCCTTAACAAAAGGTTAATGAGTGCTATAATGTGAGACATAACTTTTCTGTTATTCTGGACAGATGTATCAACACTTTTCTCGGCGTAAGATATCCTTGTTTCACCCACGGTTTGAAAAGGGGAGAATCCCTTATTCATAACAATTATATGACGTACGGTCAACGATACAAACAGGATAAACCCTGGATTTAGCCTGTAACATTAACATTACATTTGTATATGATACACAATGAGGAAACAGGGTAAAAGAAAAGAAATCATTAACCTCCTTGTGGTGAGATTGGAAGTCTAAAAGCTCTCGGCAAAGCCTTGTATTTGGCAACTTAGTCTTCCCCCTCGGGTTGAGATTCTCCCATCTTATTCCCAAGGGATAATGATTCTAGATGAGTAAGGTGTGTCTAACATACGAATAACAGGGCTAATGAGAACATCTGGGATTTTCTATCGATTAAAAAGGAAGTTATTTACTATGAATAAAAATGCTTGGTAAACCTGTCGACAATGAAATGCTATATAAACCAGCATGCAAGCCTGGCATACATTTTCACTAATAAGTAGGTGTGTATGCTTTTAAGAATTTGCAGTTGATCAAGTTACTTATAGTTTATATCTTTATATGCATGCAGGTTGACAGATAATACTGAGAGAAACACAACAGTTGCAGCGGGGGCATCATCTACACAACCAGAGACGGTAACCACTGAACTAGAGAATCGATCCAAGCAGAGGAAAATTGAGCATGAAAGACAAACACAAGACCACGATCCAACTCATCAAAATGAACGGAAACATTACGAAGCTATTATACAGGACTTAATGGGAAAGTATGATCAACATGTGATGAAATTGGAAGACAAGATTCAGACATTAAATCAAGAACTTCACAGTGTTAAAGAAGAAAAGGAGGGGCTGTTGACAAGGTGAAGTCAGTTTCACATTTTTTGGGTGTCTATGTAAGATATGTTGAATGAATATCTTTTTAATCAAGTATTTGTCAAAATATCATTTTCTTTCACCAATATCAAAACTATATAAAATGTGTATCTTCGTTACAAAATCAATATCAAATAAATGTTAGTTATCGAGATCATTCATTGTTGATGTCTGGCATCATTTTATCATCATCTTGAAGTCAACGCATCAAATATCACCTATACGTCAGAAACCGTTACATGAAAAGCATTTAATGTTATTGGAAATTCTGCTATCGATATAGACATTCATCTTAACATCTTAAAAGCATACTACCTTTTCTAAATAACAGAATGAGCAAGATGGCCGGAGACAAACTTACTCACAATAATCCAGCGATCACAGACTTAAGTGACCCAAACCGTCCACAGAAGCTAGCGGAGAAGTACGGCGAACTTTACGACAACGAATGGACGGACGCCATAGATAAAATGAATCCCAAAAAAGTGGAAAAACAGGAACGTGTATGCATAGATGTCCTGTTAGAAATGCTACAGGTTAATAACTAGACTTTCAATTGTTTGAATTAATACCTTAAAGTATATTATATATAAAACACACTTAGTTAATGTCGGATACTATCTTCTATTAATATCTCTAACATTGCGTGACTTTCAAGAAAAGAAAAAAAATGTGAACATATAGTGTTCTTTTTAGAAGTTTTGAAGAGGTTATAATATCAAACAGTATGAATTGAATCCAGATAGTTCACCTTGCGGTATTCAAACAAACATTTTGAAATTTCACTTTTCGTTTTTGTGATTTATTTAATTTCAAATGTTTATATTTCTACGAAAGAATCTTTTTATTTCGTCAAATAATATTAACGTAGCAAAGTTATTATTATTCTGGGAAATTTTTTCTTGCTGATCAAATGTTTTTCTCAAGTTTTGTTACAGGGAATGTGAAACGATCGCTGACAAAAATTTAACCCATCTTGAAATGATTTGCTGCAGTTTTCAAACACACAATACACAACAGGTAAGATAGTCAAATTATGTTAACAAGGAAATTTTAGGTTAACATTTTGAGTGTGTTTTCATGCAGAATGTTATTCTTAGCAAATCAATGGTTGATACAAACTTAACCTGGTCTATACTCGTTATTCAGGGAAAACTACCAGAGGGATCAGAGGCAATCAAACGCAATCTGTTAGATGCACAACATGGCGCCTCTATTTTTTCAAGGAGGATTGCAGTTGATGTGAGTATTATATGTCATCAGAAGCACAACTTAATGGCTGGTAGTTGGAATCATTGACCATTATCATTTTAAGCGAATTTAAAATACAATACCAGAATTTTATCTTTCACGTCAAATTTCCTTTTTGAAATTCGATAACAAAATACTAACGTTTGAATCTGCCCTATTTTGAAGTTGCTTCAAGTCACGTTACTTGTCTCAGTCAAAAGAAGTTTATGTTAATTCAGTTATGACGTTATTGTCTTAGGTTTTGCTGTCTCCACAGACAGTGTCTGGTATTATCCTTTTGCATCAAAACTATGAGTTCATACGCATATGAGTCCGTCCAAGTGTATTGAAAATATGAAAGATTTTATTTATTTACTTTAGAACAACAAGATAAGAACAATGTTTGACACATAAGGAAATAATAAGAGTATCTGAAAAGCATGAAAAGCTACTGTTTCGTTTAAGTTAATATATTAAAGATAATATAGTATATACTAAGAATAACATACGTGTGTAACGGAACTTAGAACGAAGGCGATTATGATACATTAATGTAACACATTTTTCAAAAAAACAATTTCAGAATGTGAAAGCAAGTCTTTCAAAGCACACGCCACTGAAGGACAAAGTAAAGCAGATACCACTCTACACCGAAAAGTGTATAGAGATATGCTGGAGCATGGTAACACACAATCCAAGACTATTTCTCCTGTGGCCCGATGTCAGCAAAAAGAAACAAATACGCTTTGACATGTTTCAGGCATACACTAGATCAGGTGACACTGTGGAGTACGTTGTCTGGCCCGCTCTGCTTCTCTACCAGGACGGTCCACTGCTGAGGAAAGGAACCGTACAACCAGTAGCCAGATAAGGAGAAGCTACATTTAAAGCAGATAAGAGAAAATGCAATCCTGACATTTCTGCAGAAAGTTGTAAACAAATTTATCAATAAAACGACATATCTCACCAAGACAATTAGCATGGAAATGAATTTGAAAGATGTGGTCATCGTTTAATCATTATACTTTTAAAATGTCTTCGTATAATAGTGCGTTAATTATTTGTTTGGCATATATTCGTGCAGTATTATTTTATTCAAATGATTACATGTTGTGTGAAAAGTGTCATTGTCAAAGTGTTTAACAGCAATTTCAAAAGTTTTTTTAAAACGTAAAGACGATTAGCATTCTTTCATTGCTAATCATAATTTGACCCTTAATTCTAAAACCATCCGATTCCAAATTTAAAAAAATTGTTTCAAATGTTCAATAGGATAAGTTCTGATGTGTTTGTAAAGGGACAAACGTTTTCGGTATTTACTATCAATAAGGTTCATGTGCGGTTCTTGAATTCATAATCTTTACCAAACATAGGCTATACATAAACCATTAATTACGCGATTCCATATTATACCTCCAACCTTTGTCTTAAGTAATACTCTATAATTTGTATTTTAGATGTACAACAAATTATAGGTATACATATTTTATCCTTATATTTAAGCGATTTCGTAAATCAAGATAAACCTAAAGGCACAGCTGTAGACCTATGATAATACTGCCTTTCTTTGCATATCAATATTGAGTTATGATATAGTGGCTCTGTATACTTTTTCTCTTATGTATCTGCAAATTAGCGGTACCATTTAAAAGTAAGAGGTCCTTGCCTTTGTTTCAGCTAAATGAACGTACGCTAATGTTTGTCTATGAAATATCAAAGCTTCTCTTTTGTTCTTAAATCGAGGCAAAAATCTCGACTTGTTTTAACAACATTATAAGTGATGTTGCAATAAGGAAACACGAAATACTACACTGGAACCTGTGTGGTTCCTTTGCGGAATCAAACTAATTAAAATATCCTAATTAAATGTATAGATACAACCTTATCCCCATACACCGAACATGGATACTGATCGTTGTCTACTGACAAATTTTGTACCTTACGATTGAAGTGTTAACTCTTCCTAAGTACCTGGTTTGATATTCGTCGTGTGGGTTTGTTCATGTCTTATTGATATAATAAAGAAATAACAAGCAAAGAGTACTTCCTCAGTACTTCCACCTCTTCAAGGGCTCATCATTCTATCCCCTGCTGAACATCTAAAGAAAAGAAAGTACTAAGAAAGTTATATTTGTGTTGTTTCTTTTACTAATATATTTAATTATCACAAGGACTTTAGATTTTGTGTATGTATTCCTGTCGTTATCCTTTGTATTTGATCTGCCTCAGATTTATCCTCATGCTTTGAAGTTTTGCCATATCTTTTTTTTTTCAATTTCATTTTATTTATTTTTGCGTTTGATGTAGATTTGTTTCTATTTTAGTTTATATGCTGCTGTTCTGAACAGGCACGTTTCTTCCGAAGCAACCATAAACGGGTAACCGTTACAGGTTTTGTTTAATTTTGATACGTTCTGGAAATATCTTCCTTTTAATTAATTTACTCGTGAACAATAGTGCTCTTTACATTTTTAAGTGTTATTATTGTTTTTATTAAAGTGATGTTCCGTTTTCAAATATGGCCTATTCCTTTTACATTATATTTATATTCACGTTAAATGATAACGCCAAAAATAAACAAAATCACTTCAATATATATGTGTCTGGCTTGTTTTATATATCACAATTATTCAATATTTAGGGTGTACAACATCAACATAATAAAAACGCAGGGCATCAAGATGATGACATCCTGAATTCATCATCAATATTACTGCTTATGACTCTCAGACGTTTGCGCTCATTTTACTTTGCCCTCCGAGATAATCGGCATAATTAAAACAAAAGATGTCAAACGAGTGCTTACCACAAATAGAAAACAAAGAAAGACAGCTCTATTGATTTTGTTTTTATGCTGATGCCAATGTTCATGTAACCCCCTTCGGCTACATTATAAGCAAATAATTTCTCGTCCAGGTGAAAACGGTAAGTTATGTGAAAGGAACTAGTAACTGTAATGAAATATTTATAAAACCAAGACGATATTTTCCTTCATATGATTTGTCACATGCCAGTGTTGTTTAAATCAAATAATATAACATACAAATATTTTACGTCAATATCACATGTATCCGGTAAAAAAGAAAACAACAAACCAATGCAATTAATTCAAGAGTATAGACAAAGGCTTTACATCCGATTACAATTTTTACATACTAGATTTGATGTATCGTGCCCAATTTTGCCGTGACCAGTCCTCAAAACATCACGGAGATAGGATTTCCAGCAGATATCGATTTATATATATAGCCTTTTAAGGACACCCCCTTCACTTACTCGATTAAAATGACTAGTTTCTTACAAACTTTTAAACATTAAAATAAAATTTATTGGACAGCTTAGATGTATGACTTAGAACCTGCGATAAAACATGATAGAAAAGATTGCATTTATATACTTAAACAGTTACTTGTTGGAGCCTTGAAAACCGAAACAATCATATTTTTTTTATGGTTAACATGTTTTGACATGAACATAAAAAGAAATATAGACCTCGGATTCGCCTTTGTCAGAATCAGTGTTCTGAGTCTATATCACAACTTACTCACGTTCACAAAATTCCATGAATGAACAATATTAGACGATATCATTTTCTTCTTAATTTTGTATTTGTCGAATTGTAATTACGTGGAAGTCGGTGATTTATGATATCGACTCGATATTACTTAATTCAGAACATAAGTCTTAATGTTCATCTCTTTATGACATCAATTGTAAAGTTTCGAGCTATTCACCTCAACAAAACGTTAGTAGTAGTAGAATTACCACTATGGTAACGTACAAACCTGAAAACGAATTAATAAACAAGAACGAACCATATCTCGAATTTACCTTACACGTACTAAACGTCCTAAGACTTCAACCTACAAGTACAAAATACATTAAAAAGTTAACATAGAAGTCCAAAATACATTAAAAAGTTAACATACAAGTACAAAATACGTTAAAAAGTTAACATACAAGTCCAAAATACATTAAAAAGTTAACAAACATGTACGAAACACATTAACAAGTTAACATACCAGTCCAAAATACATTAAAAAGTTAACATACAGGTCCAAAATACATTAAAAAGTTAACATACAAGTCCAAAATACATTAAAAAGTTAACATACACGCACAAAATACATTAAAAAGTTAACACACAAGGCCAAAATGCATTACAGTGACAACGAGAAAAAGGGACAAAATGTAATACAGTTTAAAATCGGAATTATAATTTGGCACTAAATGGCAACAACAAAATCTGAAGAGACAAAACGAAAGCAAAAATGACATGACTTCGGCGACAACAATTTGAAGGATCCATTAAACTTAAGAAAAAAACCTAACTGCCCTGCCATGTTTTCCTTCGCCCACAGGTAAGATCAGTCTAGTATATTTTAGTACGGTGTTCAAGCCGTAAATAACAAGTATCAGATATCCCCTATTTTAGTTATATATAATATACAGTAACCAGACTTTCCACGTTAAAGTTACACACAGTCTTACTAACTTCGTGTATATTGATACACTGCTATTGATCTAGTCTGTGTTTTAATCATCTACACATGTGTATACATGCACGTAATAGCGTGTCACAGTTTAACGTTCTGTTGTTCAGACATTTAAATGTGTACACACTGCCTACGGTATTGATCCGTTCGAAAATCTAGTGGCACTGATAATGTATGCGGTCGTACCTAGAACTCGTTACGAGATTCTCTGAAAGAAACACAACCAGGAAGTGTTATACACGCCGTCGTCAACATGCCGACGTAAGTAACTGTCTTTATTTTACTGATTAATGTATATATTCCTTGCATCGAAATAATGTCTGTTAATATGACACATTGTTTCAGTCATATTTTAGGAGCACTGACGTTTGTATATCGGACATATTAACTTAGGCTGTATAGCTTAACGTTGATTGTAATACTTCCTCTATTTATGTTTTTGTACCTCACACGAATTATGTACATTTGTAAGTAGTAGATGGCGTGAATAATGTAACCTTTTAGTTGAGTAAATATAATAATGCGCCAGAGGAAAGCATTGTAGATGGATATTTATTATCAGCTACATGTCCAGATACATTGTAGTTTGTTACTGACCCCTTATATTAATGTAAGGGGTCACCTTCAATCATAAGCAGACAAGGCTTTTTATTGAAGCCTCACATAGAGTATACAAATTATTATAGTTGGCTGTGACATGACAAACCAATTGCATTGATAACCCATGATTAGGTTATGAAGTGGGCTGTACCATGACACCTGCCTTATCTGACCCCTTAATGTTCTGATGTCTTGTCATAAATAAAACTTGATTGTTATACAAAAATACCGATTAAAACTTACATTCTTACACATACACTAAGCAATTTATGAAACAGCCGTTTATAAAAAGTATGGACAGCTAAATCCCCATTTTTCATTAAGCCCTTATCGTTCGAGAGTGTATCGCATTGCATAACCCAAAATCACCATGAAACAAATTGCTAAATCTTCTGTCGATTAAGCTAATTTAATTAAGTAATATCAGTAGCACTTTAACATTTTTATTAATTAATAACGGTCGTTATATATACATCGACACACTGCTCTGGTAGTGACGTAATCGAAAGTCGTAAAAGGAAACCGCCATTGTTTACTTTACCGTCAAATACTTTTGAATGTGCATCCATGGAATAAAACGTTTGCCAGCATTCTTTTGTTGTATATTCAGTCATAATAGACCCCAAAACTGTTTCACGTTTCTAGATGTTAAAGGAACAAAACAATGTCTGTCACTGAACAGTTATCTCGCTGAAGCGAGAACGACCCCATATTTGAAATAGGTATCAATCCGCCGAGCCTTTTTTCATTGCGTATTCGCTTATTTATACGCAGCCAGAGTTTACTAAGCAGAGACGTACATATTCATAAATGAAAGATTAATGTTCGTTATTTAAATTTTCTTTTTCTTTTGCTACCCATTGATACTGATTAGGAACTATAGGGGTTGAATCTTTATTAATCCAATATTTATGCAAATTATGAATGGGGGGGGGGGGGGGGGGGGGGAGGGGGAATTAGTTAACCACATGAGCGACCGTACCGAAGATTAAGAAAAATGCAATATATCGTATTACACTGAATGTCTGCAAAAACATATTAGACACTGATAACACACAAAAAAACAAAGAAAGATTATAGCTATCCGCTAGAAATGTTTATCGCATATCCAATTACTTTATCTATTTTAACTTTTTGTTCCTTTTCCAGGAAAACAGAAGTCATTAATCGGCTTGTAGAAATGCAAAGCGATCTAATAAACACGAAAAACTTACTTAATAACAAAGACACAATGGCGGCTTGGGATAAATTAACAATATTAGTGAAGGTAACATCCTATTTAATTCATGTAAGTTAAGCATTTCTTGCAGAAAAAATACCTTGTTGCTTTGATAGATACATTGTATTGAGATGAAGATTTTTATGTGCAAACAGATTATTAAGGTAAATAATCGTAAAAAAATAAAAAGGGATTCTGAGTATTCCCAAAAAAAATCGCATGTCTTGTGTTTTTCTCAAATAGACAGTGGAACTGATAAAATGCGTCATTATCCTTTATTCATTACTTAATAATTTAATGAATCATATGTACATTCGTGTTGAAGTGTTTTATTATTCATTCATGTAATAGCTGATGTATTAATTTAACAGAAATCTGTTAAGATGAAATTTGGCATTTTATTTAAAGAACAAGAAAAAAGATCAACTGAAATCTGGTTTTGAGAACCTTGAAAACCTTATACATCGAGACTTCAAGGTGCCTCCATGGAAGTTGCCTCTACATAGAAAAAGATACGCCAGTGGTAAAGAGTTTATCTTATCTGCGGTTGAGGTATGTACTCCAGTAAGTAAGATAGAACATGATTGGTGTTTAAGGAATCACATTAAATGATATGAAAATTACGCTATAAAGCATATTATATTACGCAGTAAATATTGTACTCAATTATACTTTGATATCACTGTATCTGATCATTTCTAAATATAGAAGTCAATCGAAAAAAAGCTCGGGATACGCTAGGTTTTATCTATTTGGAAACGTCTACCAGTTTCCCCCCGAACACTGAAGAAGCCCACTGTTCGGACAAAACCTGTAAAACGGGAAAACCTGACTTACACTCAATTTATCCCAAGCTTGTTGCAATTGACTTCTATACTTAGTTTTTCCTATTTTTCAATCGCCTTGCATCCCGGTATAAGCGGAACTAACCAAGCTCTATCTCTTAAACTGACTTTTTCTTTAAAAAAAACAATTGTAAACCAGAATCATGAAATACTTTCCATGATTTTAATAACTTCTGAATAATATTTGTTTATAAGATGAAACAAATATAATTTACAGCCTAACCAAGAAGGAGTTCAGAAAAAGCAGGTTGAAAATAGGACAGGAGCATCATCAGCGCAACCGCCGTTGACAGCGTGCGTACAGATGAGTTGGGTATTCATTTACCTTCACAATATATCACATCAGTTTTGTAAAAACAACTTGACCAAATAGTTGCAGAAAATAGCAGAAAAGTGTGAAGCAGCCTATTTAAATTGCATCCTAGTTGCAGGGCGTCAACAGATATCCCATATTTTTTAATGCAAACCCGTTTTCGTCTATGTATGCACTAAAACAGGAAAACATTAAACACCTTCTATTTATCAATTAAGTCAAATGTCTATCCTCGTTATAATTCTATTAGCTATCTAAATGTCAACTAAATCAAAATAGTCACTTGACCAGCCCAATCGATCGCTGCAAGACTGCCTATATAAGTTAAGATTTAGTAAAGGTAACGAGAAAAAGTATAACATTGCACTGACGCATGAACATTTAAATACTTGAGTGCATCAGCATATGATATTTTAACATATTTATTTTGCCCGAAGAAGAATTCTTTTAGTCTTTGAAAGTTTTAAGGGTATTTTGCAATTCGTGTTCTTGTTTATTCTTCGATCAATGCAAATATCAACCTGATCTTATCAATCACGTTTCAAAGTGACCTTTGACCACTCGAGTTCACAATTGACGTTTGACCGAATCAGTAAGGCAAAATGCTTAAAGATAGGTTACAAAACACGATTTTGATAAATGTCAACTTAAGCAAGATGAAAATTTGTGCGTGAAGATAGCTTCAGTACCTGTTACACATGCACGTATTTGTTTTTCATCCTGCGTCCGGTGTACATGCAGTGTCATAAGAACTCTTACATGAACGAATGGGTTTTTACAAAAATATTTTTTTTTTAAATGCAGAAATATTTCAAACTTTATGGCAATGGGATATATGTGACTGGCTATTAAGAAAATGAAATATGTAGTCTAACTAATGGGTCATGAGTTTTAACAATCGGGCGAAAATCATAAATAAGGAGTTATTCCTCCATCTACGGACATATCTTAGAGTTATTCAGCACATATGGGGGTATCGTGTGAATCTCCAAGGCCTAACAAGAAAGATAAAACGCCGTGTCTCCGATCACCAATAATTTGAGTTTGATTGTGGCAAATTTAATCACCAAGATTTGTTTTACCATAAACTATAGGGTTGTACAATTAGCTTGGATACCATAAAATAATTATTAAATTATGTGCATTCGAACAATTTTGATTTTGATCATAAAGTTTCAATTTCAGAGCAGTTTCTTATAACACATTTAAGCTATATTCTGAGGAAGTATTTGTAATGAATTTATCAATTCATAGAACTGTTGTTCTATTACTGTTAAGATTGCTATTTTTTCATCACTAGAATCTTGATAACTCTTTATAAATCGATATGGTTACAGCTAATAGTGTTCCTATAAGGGGTAAAATTAAATTATATTGATTACTACATTTCTGAATCTTATTCAGTTACAGTCGTATAAATGTAAACCGCAAACACCTAAACATTGGGATTAAGTGAACTTTGAGACTATCTATAAATATATTTAACATAAAAATAAACACAAAATACGTGATGGAAATATAACGCTGAAACAAAATTTTTCCTGGTCCTGTTAAAGTCGAAATAAAACTACAAAATTCCAGAGTAAACATTGTGAAATCTCGCAAAATTACATTTAATAAGAACATTTTATGTGTATTAAAATCTGGCCATGTAATCAAATCCGACAAATAAAATAGCTAACACTTTCACTTATGAACTGAATATTTTTTATGCAATTTCTTGTGTTATATGTTTTGTTTGATGATCATTTTCTAAGCACTTATTTCGTAAGCGACCATCATTTCAGTGACGTACTGCTATAATATTTCATATTAAGAAGTAAAGTCATGTTCCTGGAATATGATTAATTGTTATGAACCCCGATGCACTCGAAACATTTAAACAGTACTAGTGACCGATGCTTCTACACGAATCTATCGATTGTAGATAAGAATTGACCTTTTGTTCCTAGACAAGAGAGGTGAAGCTGCAACGTACTTCTTGGTTGCCTATACGTGTATTTCTAATATTGATAGATACACAGATCGTAATGCCCTTTTTCACTAACTACTGAATTAATTGTGATATCAATGTTTAAACAGTGATTTGATTATCATATTAATAATATTAACTAAACAATCTGGTTATTTCTATTCATTTTCTTTAATATGCATTTCATGTTTCAGTATTCTTGTAATTATGCATATTTCTTGACATGAAAACAGGAATAATTGCATGAAATCGGTTTCACTTTCAGAGATAAAAAGAAGAAAGACACACCAAAACAGGGCACCAAGGTAACACATGAAATCCGCCATGAGTCTCGTCCGTATTCTGCCTGTGGCTCGCATCAAGACAATCACGAAACAAAATTGCATCACTTACAACAGGAAAATGAAAAGATAGAAAAGCAACTGAAAGACGCACAAGCGAAGTTACGTAAGGCAGAGAGCGACAAGGAATATTTGGTTGAAAGAGAACAGAATCACCCCTTAAAAAAACGATATGAAGAGATGGAAAAACAATTGAAAGACACACAGGAGAGGTTAAGTCAGTCACAGACGGACAAGGAATATTGGATGGACAGGTGTGGATTCTTATACCGTGATTTTGTTTTAATATTTTAAAGTTAGAGAGGAAAAAACATTTACCTTAGAGCTAAATCTATGACTAAAGGTATTTATGTATGTATACTAGATTATCATTTTCACAGATCATTCTTCAATTTTTACCAAATCAGGGAACAAATGTCTTCATTTTACAGCGTATGATTTTTTTCTAACTATTCTGTCTTGCATGTCAGACGTTAGACCCCTTGAGTGCCAAGGTAAGGCTCATATGCTCGTAATAGCAGTATGCAGCTGTGTTTTTTTCCAAAATGTTGGCGCCGGACTTCAGCATGCATACTTTAGAAATATCATATTCAGGATATCTTTTATCACAATGGTTACACACTCAAAGATATCACTCTGTGTTTATGTTTTTGCAACTACATGTCCAATAAAAATATTCATTATTCCACAAAGTTAATTCATTAAATATATGTTAATATATGATATACATACATTCCACAGAATGAGTAAATTGACCGGAGACAAGCTAACCCGAGATAACCCGGATATAGCTGACCTGAGTGACCCCAAACGACCCCACAAACTGGGAGAGAAATACAGTCAGCTGTACGATGATGAATGGACGGATGCCATGGAGAAACTAACTGAAACTAAGGAAACAGAAATAAGTGAACGCAGAGGAATAGATATACTGATTGACATTCTTCGGGTATGTATATATTTTCTGTCTTCGTTGCCTGTTGTCGTAAAACATAAGAGTTTTGAGTAGGACAGTGTGGTATCAAGGTCGAATTCAGTTATTATTGTGGAGTTATAAAATATATGTATGGACATTACTGTGAGTACACGCATGTACTTTAATGGAACAGACTTTAATAGGCGTTATGCAATGCATTCTAATATAGACTACAACAAGCCTCGTTCTGGACTAAGGTTCCAAGATGGCTACGATGTAACTACTGTGTGTTTTACCATTGAGTTCACAATACAAGTTTAACATGTAATTTGGTTTGGATTTTCATTACAACAGCATAACAATTATGAAGTACAAGTCATATCCAATGGCTTTGCAGTTATATTTCTGATATCGACAGATTTCCGTGTTCGGTTGTACCTATCATCACCATTTCATACACCTGTCCCAACCAGTAGTGTTTACAATGTCTTGATGAATTTCCAACACAACATTGCCTGAATATTGTTTATTTAGGATTGTAATAAAATGTTTGTCACATTCATCTCTAACCTACTATAAGGATGAATAAGTTTTATTATTAAGACAAAAAAATCAATTTCTAAGATAACAGAGTTTGAAAAAAAAAGTGTTTTATGAAAATAAATACCATTTAAATCATCGGTATATTTCACAATCATCAAAAGACATGATAATGATTTTTAAAGTAGGTTTCTCTCTAGGTTTTTGTAAAATTTATATATTCATTTTAAATATATGTAAGAGCTATTAATATCAAAGTGGTTATGAACTTTTCTTTTGATACTACCACTGAAGGACATGTCAGTAGATAATTTCCTGTTTAGGCCTATAATAATTTAAGACAGTCCATGTGTCATGCTGTTTGCGAAAAACGAAAAGCACAATAGATGGCTTTGAATGGATGTTTGGATGAATGTATTGAACTGTATTTCAAGTACAAACAAAATAGACAAATTGACATTTGACAATCAAGTGCAGTTAAATTGTAAAGCCAAGGCAAGGTAAAACATGTTGATCTTTGATTGAAAAGTTTATGTGTCTTGTACCACATAGTGATATGATGGACCACTGGTTAGCTTACAGGTAATTGTGATGGGATCGCTATATATCCGTTTTTAACGAATTTCTACTTGAACTTTATTTAACGTATTCTACAAGATTTGAAAAAAAAATCTATATCTAAAGTAATTCCTTTCTACCCAATAACTTGAAAAAAACACTTATCTTTACAGAAAAGTCACGAATCGTGTATTAAACTTGCCGATGATCAAATGAAAAAGTTACAAAAAGCAGTTATACCTGAATCGAAAATGGAGGTAAGTTAGTTTGGTCAAAGTAAGGTAGTGTTAAATAATATTCTAATATCTTAGCAATAAAATAGCCAAAACCTCAGAACTTCTCATGTTTTGTAAAATATTGGACTTAAAAATCCATCACCTTACTATACCTACTGTACCAGAATAGGATTTTTCTAGATTTTACAAATAATGACGGTTACTGGCCCTAAATGTTAGGCAAAAAAAATCATTCGTGATTTTATCCATGAGTATTGACACTCTATTGTTCTATGTACAATTTTGCGACATTTATACTTTCTCAAATATTTTATGCCTATAAAATACTAACCAATAAAAACGACTTTATTTCAATTTTAAAAATAGCAAAATGGTGTTATGAATTGCCCCATAGAAGTCCAAAGAAGTCTGAAAGATGCACAAAAGCAGGCGTCTTCACGCTCACTTCCAGCGGTTCAAGAGGTAAGTTTTTTCCTTTAAAGGAAGGAATTTTGTTTAACATGCATATTTGCATTATTTTCATCCAATTTCATTCGATAAATGACGGCTGTCATTGATGGAATTTTTTAAGACATGGTTTTATAAAAAATAAAATATAAAATATATGTTTTAGAATATAATTGCAAATTTGGAACTTTGTTAAGGGTTTGAAAAGAGTTCCATAGCACCTTATCAAAGTTAACTTACAAATCAAAAATGGCATTTGCCACCAGAACTACTGTAAAATGATTGATTTAATATATGAAGTTTGATTTGCTGGTAATTTCAAGTCTTCTAGCCTCAATGAAAGTATCTGCTTTAATGGTTAAAGTTAACCGATTTCATTGTTTTATCAAATGTTCTGCCTCTTTCCAATGTTTATCCGCTGATTGTACATAAAAGGCATTTGGGGATAAGCATGTAACTTGGCATACAGTTTAGTTATATGATGATATTTAATTTGTGAAATTTTCATACTTATCCCACAATGCCTTTTTACTTAAAAACACATTTTCCTGTGATTTAGAGTACAAGGACCAACGTGCATCTCCTTGCCTATAACCAAATATTTCCTGACAATACTAGTCTATATGAATGTATGTAGATTAAACAGGCTCAGTAGAGTATTTATAGTAGTGAGAGGGGCGTTTGACATGCTACACTGACCAAAAGTCAGATAGTTTATGCTTTGCAAATGCAAAGAGAGACTAAGTTGTTCGTTCAAGTTAATGCTTGCTATTAAAAGTTAATCCTTTTGTTGATTTCATGAGGTGTATTTGTTACATTCAATGCTAGCTGCTACTCATATCATTTCTTAATAACTTTTCTTCCCTTTTTGTTAAATTGCGTTACAATGTAACCATGCCATTAGTGTATGTTGTAAAAAGAGATCACCCATCTGACCTTCGTAACAAGACGAGACTCGTTTCCTCTTCTGTAATTTATACATGTTTTAAAACCAGAAATGGTATTATTTTGGATTTTAAGGTCATTTTGAAAACAGCAAACTCTATTTGTGATTTACTATACCCCTTTTGGTACCCCCAGAAACCCACTTTCGGTCAAAGTTTTACCTTAGTTTTTCCGCATGTCATACAATAG
Organism: Mizuhopecten yessoensis; assembly: GCF_002113885.1. Taxonomy (NCBI): domain Eukaryota; kingdom Metazoa; phylum Mollusca; class Bivalvia; order Pectinida; family Pectinidae; genus Mizuhopecten; species Mizuhopecten yessoensis. The sequence continues at coordinate 666,093 of NW_018406672.1, forward strand.
GACATCTTTGAACAAAATAAGGAGGTGAAAATCCGAATATACCGGTGCCCAAAAAAGGGCCTTATAGACACCCTTCCTTTGATAATACAAACACATTTTTCAAATAAGGGTTAAAAAGAATATTTTTGATATTTTCTTAATGTATTTTTTAGTTTGTGCGTGCGGAACTAGCATCACTCAAGGAACAATACGGAGCACTTCCAGTGGATAAGCTTACGTCATTCGTTGATAAATGCACAGAAATATGCTGGGGTATGGTTATGCAGAGTCCGCGTATGGAATTCCTGTTTCCAGACGAAGGCCAAGGGAAGAGATTCGATAAAGACAAGTTCAAAGAATTTACTCGATCTGGTGATATACTGGACTTCCTTGTCTGGCCTGCAATGGTCATCCAGAAACAGGGGTCTCTTCTGGTAAAGGGTTCCGTTCAACCCATGGCCAGAAAGACATAACTTTACATCCTCAGTTACAAAGTGACTTTAAATAATATACATTAATAAACATTTTGATTGGTTGTTTATGACATGTGCCAATCTTTGAACTTTGATTCACATTATTGAATATTCATTGAATCGAAATTGAAACTAGACATAACTGTTAACATGAAACTGTTATTAAAAAAATACTGATATCGAAGATAAATGAAAATGACGCATCTAACATTTTAATTGAATAATGAAATGATATGTCAACATGTGAAATATACCCCCCTTATCTTCGATGCGTAGACGCAGTGGATAAGCGTAATATATTCCGCTATTCTTTCTCAGACATTCGTCTAGTGAAAAAACATCATTATTCATGCTAATTTGATAGATATGATAATGAGCTTATCTTCCTTACTGCTTTGAATAAATACTGCTTATTAATAACTATCTAGTGGTGGCAAGTCATGCATATACGTTTGTTTTGTTGTTTTTGATGCATTTTGTTGTTTCGATGCAGTATAAATGATTAATTTATGAAATACTTTTAACATTGTACATAACCTTTAATATTACACAATTTGGTTGTTCTTGTATTAACTTGTTGTTGTTGCAATGTGGTTCAGAACGTTACGTCTTGTTACAATTAAAACATGTTTCTGTTATTATATCTTAAAAAATAAACCCATGTATACATTAAAGTTTACTTTGAATCACGTCTAATACGTACATTGTTTGTTTATATGTAACATTTTGATATTTTTAGATTATCACACTGTGTTTACAAGATTTGTCGTGAGAACAATTTTCTCATCGTGAGCACGTGGATAAAATCGAGGGGCCCTCCCATTTGGACTCAAGACATTATCCACGTACACAATATGAGAAACTTGTTCGAAAGACAAACTGAAAACATGTGATAAACTGTTTATCATCTTTATACCACCGCCTTATATATTTCTCCGTTCCTCAACAGAAGAGAGCATCGGTGACGAATGTAAACAAATAGGAACTTTGGGAATACCACGTATCTTAAAAATGGGTAGAAAGATATTTTCAAATTAATATTATCGTCATTGGCTTCTATTATCCACATTTAAACTTGACATTGTGCTGTTATCCTCATTTTTTTTTCTCCTAATTTTATGATAATTTGTTTCTGATGGACTATTTTCTTACGCGTTATAGCTTTATGTTGATACTATTCACTGCTCAGTACATCAGCTGGCGCAATCAATCGTTTTACTTTTTTTAAGAGAAAACAAACTTCAAAATTAGGGGGAAAAAATGAAGTTGTTCGCAAGTCATTCTCAATTTCTACTCAAGTATTCTCAAACTGACCACCCATTATAATGAATCTATCATAGGTTCGGCAGGTGGTATAATGTGGTACATTGATGATAATTCATATTTTCAAACTTATAAAGCTTCTTGAAGATAATTGATAGTCTTTGTTTTTTTTTATCTTTTCACTGAAGGATTATACATTGATATTTTTTCATTTTGACATGACTCTCGATATCGTGCATATATTATCACAGCGTTTTCCACATTTCCCAACCTGCAAACTCGAAGATATATAAAATCTGAACCCGACTGTAAAATGTAGCTAATATAATATTGTTTAAGTATCCAATGAGCATTGATATAACCGACGTTCCTCTTAACATCACAGTGATTAATTATATATACCTGTAACAGGGCGATCATAGCATGTGACCGTACATACATAGAATAATTCTACATATTAAACTTAGGCAAAGCGATCACGACACCCGGACACGTAGGTAAACAACAACTTTTTAGCATAAAATTAAGGTATTGTGTAAGTGAAACATGTGCTGAATATTATTATGTTGTTATGTTATGTTTTTATAACACATAACCGGGCTTGACATTCGATGTGTATATTCGGTTTGCTAAATACGAACGTGTGAGTGAAAAACATACAGTTTTTGTTTGATATTAATGTCTGCTTCTGTCAATATTCCGTCTTTACGTATTGCAGAGTTCTCTGCTCTTGAGAGCAGGTATTTATTGTTACGTCATTTGTTTGTGAGAGAAACGTCATCAATTTTTGAAAAAACGACGTAATTTTCTCTCACAAACCAATGACGTAACAATCAATACCTGCTCACAAGAGAAGATAACTCTGCAATACGCAAAGACGGAATAACCTCCAATAGAAACGCTATTAGCATGACTTTTAGGTGAGTTTCTAAATGTGTATGAATTCTAAATTCAAATAACAGTCATTTCAGATGTCTTCTCACAAATCTATAATTCATTGTAACTCATTTTCACGGCGATGTCTATAGATACGTATATTTACACACTGTATAACTACAATTTTATCACTGTCGAAACTTCCATTACTAAGAGCTGTGTTATTGACACATGTTTAATAATGCCTAGCGATAATTATGATTTGGTGTACCTTCAGATTGTCTCTTTTTTGACGTTACAACTTGGACAACCTCATGAAGTTACAGACTTCAAAACGGCGAATTTATTAATTTCAAGTCTGCCAAAGAAAAGGTTGCTTTCGCGAATATTTCTTAGAACTTATCATTCGTTTTTTTCTTTAAACGGTGTTTATCTTTAGCTCACATAGGCTCGCTTAAATGAAACAGTATAGGATTCGTTTTATAAATCTCATATAAAATAGAAAGTCGAGTTAGATTCTCTCTTTTTTCAAAGAGCCTCACATGACCAATCTTTTGCGTTTGAAAATGAGGGCACTTATTATTTTATGGAAGACCGGACAATATATTAATAAAAAAAATGTATTTTGAAGCTATTATACCAAAACAGCCGCCCTGACTATATTCTTCGTTATGAGCCTAGTAGATTGTTTAATTAACCGATGCTTTTAATTAAAAACAACTACCAGTAATCACTAGATGGCACCTCCGTTTGTATGTGTATACAGTTAGTAACTACTCTCAGCTTCCTTAACTGTGATGCATTTTCTGTAGCTGTAACATGTTTAATAATCACGTTTGGAAATTAACAATAAATTTATAGTCAATGCTTGTATATATACAATCGTAGAAAATATGTTACGGGACAGCACCTGGGAGATCTTCGCCTCTAATTCCCGCCAAAATGTTCCTTGCTGTGAGACTGGCCATTGCGTTTCTTGCCTTCAAGCTGGCGCTGCCGAGATGAGGGGTCACCAGGCAGTTTTTTAGGTAGCGTAGAGGACTGTCCGGTGGAAGTGGTTCGGGCACGGTGACGTCAAGCCCGGCCCCATATATCTCACCAGTGGTCAAAGCCTCAATTAGGTCTTCGTGATTGACCAGTACTCCTCTTGAAACGTTGATAAAGATAGCCGACTTCTTCATCTTTTTGAATGCAGATTTGTTGAAGAGACCTTCGTTGTTTGGATTTATAGAACAGCATGCTATTACAAAATCAGAGTCTTCCAGTAGTTTGTCGAACGACACGAATTCTGCATTAACTTCTTCTGCGTAAGACTTCTGACTATTTCCGGTGTACAGGAACTTAGCAACATTGAAGGAGTTCAGTCGCCTAGCAACCGCCATACCGATGCGACCTAGCCCGACGATACCAACTGTGGATCCGGAAACCTCGTGACCACAGAGAAACAAGGCATTTTCCCAGGTTTCTTCCACACTGGTGCAGGCGTACCCTGTGTATGATAAATATCCGGTATTAAAATGGTATTTGTTTAAACATGTATCGATTAATAAAATGACATTAGCGAAACCTGCGGCCAAGTGCTAAAGTCGAAGTACCGAAGCTTCCGATTTAAGTGAAATAAATATCTAAACTCGTAAATAAAAACCTTACTACACGTAAAATACTCTTGACATCGTGATAATAATAGTTGCACCAGACATACTAGATATGGTTATATTCTTACTTTCTTTGCTATGACATCGACATACCTCTGTTATACGACTTGTTTGGTGTGACGTAGTCGGACCTACCTTTCGTGAGCCGAAGTGACGTAGACAAATATACTTTCATAGCCACAATATTGCGTAGTCAGGTAAATGTTATTTTATTGAGTCAATGTAAAGGAGGTAACGTTTTCGTCATCGATTTGGTATGATGTAGACTCCAGATCTAGACAGACCTACCTTCTTTGAGTCTGCGTGCCGCTGACAGGAGTAGAGCTATGGTTAGCTCGGCTACAGCGTCATTAAGCACATTAGGGCAGTGGCCGACCTTGATATCACGACGCCGACACTCGTCAAGGTCAATATGTTCTAGTCCGACAGACATAGTTCCAACCACCTTTAGACTCGGGCCTGTAGACAACAATATAGGACATGTGACCATACAGTGTGTCCACGGCTACATTTGTATGTGCAACGTCCAGTCGTATTTGATTTAAGGAATCATAGGAAGTGCAAACTTGACAAACATCTTAATAAAACTATGACAGAACGTTCTACATTAAGGCATTGGTAACGATAAAAGATGGAATGACAAAAACCATTAACAAGGGACAACTAACGACGACAACATAACAACGAATGAACACTGAAGTTGAATTAGAAAATTGAAAATATGAAATGTCAACACGACCAAATAACAACAACATGACATTATTATAGACAAATCAGCAGTGAACGACAGCATACCAATAAACCTGTGGATAGAATCGTTTTCAGCTAATCTTCCTTTTATTACGTAAATATATTTTTGGATTCATTGGAGGGTAAATAGTTTGATAAAAAAAATGTCGAAGGCTATACTTCGGAGTGCCGTAAATGACATATACCTCTATATTTAAAACCATTCTTACAGCTTGATTAACAATATTAACAGAAATAACCAAATTTATCATTAACAGTTCATAAACTATTTTTTTTCGTGCAAGTGTTCCTGTTCATCATTTTCTTATTTTTCCATTATACGGCAAAAGTTCTAAATGATTTTAAGCACTAAAAAATGTCATAAAAAAATGTTTAAAAACTAGAAACTTTTTTTTAACCATGTGAATCTTCCATGAATTAACTCCGGGATAAAATTTAAAAAAAATGTTTTTTAGCTGTAAAGTAACTAACGAGGTTTTCATAAATTATATAGTGGATAAATTCACGATATCATCGAATTGAGTGCATCAGCAACGATAATCTGAGGTTTACCTCGGCTGACTACGCTATACTAAATTTGAACAATAAGGAATCCACTTAGCGGATGTTGGATCATGCTTTCCCCAGCTATTAGAGTTAGAAAAGCATGATAAACATGTTTACTAGTTTTGGAATACACAGGGACATGTTACATGCTACAATCATAATGTGTATCATAAAGAATTTTATGATAATAGTGCTATTTATGAACATTAGTTTAACATTTCATCTCATTCATTATTTTGGATTTCCTCTTACAAACTTTCGCCATTTAATTTCGTTCAGTAACAATTTCATACCTAAAAGCTATTTAATTACATTTGTACCGTTTAAGAAAACCTCTATGTGTAAATGTTCAATGTAGCTTCTTTGATTCATTGTCGTCAGATTAACTCATGTAATATTGGTGTCCATCTTATACATTATACCTTAGTCAAGTATGTTACGTAATGAGATTAACTGGTCTTACCAAGTATGACACTTAAGTCTCGGACAAAGGACAGGCCAATTGCCTTACCTGTTCGGGTACTCACCAGTCAGAATAGAGAGATAAGTGACAGCTGTCAATCAAATTAACTGTATTGTGTTAATTGTCAATGTGTCACTGTTCTACATGTTTGGTAATCAGTAAGGAGCTAGGCATCGGACTGTACGGGTGTGTTTTTGGATACTCCAGAAATCACCCGCCGACCTAGAGAAAGTTATTCTAATAAATTTATATTTGGACTACAATTCAACACCTTGGAATTCTACTTTCGAACTACACATTACAACGAACAGAAATTTTCGTTGTGATATGTGTATGAAGGAAAATATACATATATTTGTGTAAGTGGGTACCATGTACCTGTGGTGAAACATATCTAACATGGCTATGCCTAGTAATACTGATATCAAGCATATAAATACAAATGTATAAATCAAAATTACACATGAAAATAACATCGTTTTCAGTAACATAAATTCGGTTTATCTGGTTTAAATTTGAGGAAAATATACCAACCCCAAATCAATAAAGCAGGTTTAAACATTGTTAAACGCAGATCCATGAACCTACGCCTGGACTGTGTTAATACGTCATGTAACAGTAACAAATTTGGCCTTAATACCTTGAAATTCGAGACTGCAATCTGATAAACATGCTATAAGTAGGCTAGTTAGGTTTGTTTTGTTTTTTCGTTTAACCTCAGATATAACATGAATATGTGTTATATTATCAGTGCAGTGTGAAGAACACACAGCTGATGTAGCAAATAGGATTGCATTGTTACTATTAGTAATTTTGTCTTTTTTATGTTAAGTGTTCGTCAGGCAAAACTATTTTTGACCCAACATATAAACCGGCAGCGTCAAGTAAGTCCTTGTTAATTCTGTCCGGTGGATGACAGAATATGGCGGTAACCGCGGTCGACCGCTTTTCAAACTCCTTTGCCGGGATATGATCATCGCCGGGCCAGATCCATACGTCACAAACTGTCTTAATGGTCTCTATGCCCGAAGGAGGGGCTGATCTGGAAATCAGAACTCGTGGACGGGCTCACATCATCAAATGAAGGCGTGAGACTGCTGTTTTATACAGGCAGTGAAACAGGTCCTACGAGGACTTTGCTGTAACTCGACTGATAACGAGAGGACACAGTGCAGAGAGTAAGCAAGGTAGACAACTCAAATATCTGCAAAAGGTGTTACTCATTTGTTATCGTTTATAACGACGTCCACGCGACCTTGAGTGATTATAAGAGACCAAACGTGTGTTAGTTGATGTGACAAATAGTGGAAAACCACTGGTATTTTTTAAGCAGATAATGACCATTACATAGTCGTATACACAGTAAATGTAGAGATCCTCAAATAAATATACACAGTATATATAGAAATCCTCCAATTAGTATACAAAGAAACTCAGTATGTATAGAGATTCAACAATTAGTATACACAGTACACACAGTATATATAGATATCCTACAATTAGTATGCACAGTACACACAGTATATATAGCGATTCTCCAATTAGTATGCACAGTACACACAGTAGTATAGAGATTCACCAATTAGTATACACAGTACACACACAGTACATATAGATTTCCTACAATTAGTATTCACAGTACACACAGTACATATAGATATCCTACAATTAGTACATACAGTACACACACAGTATATATAGATATCCTACAATTAGTATACACAGTACACACAGTATATATTGAGATCCTACAATTAGTATACACAGTACACACAGCATATATAGATATCCTACAATTAGTATACACAGTATAATTTTATACATAAAACAACAAATACAACGCGTTTCTTAGTACCTCCCTAGCGCTTTCACCTCTTTATAAAGCTTGTAAAGGGATACGTTCAATCCATCGTCAGACAGACATAACTGCATAAACTACACTTCTTCAATAACAAAGTGACCTTAAGTAATATACCTAACTTAACCTTTTATACAATCTCATTTTGATTGGATGTTTATGACATGTGTCAATCTTTGAACTTTGATTCACATTATTGAATATTCAGTGATGCATTACGTGTTGTTGTTTTTTAAATCCGAAAATTAAAATTGAAATTAGACATAACTGTTAACATGAAAAAGTGAAATATACCAGCTTACCTTGTTGCGTAGACGCAGCGTAGACGCATAGTGGATAGGCGTAATACACTCCGCTATTCTTTCTCAGACATTCGTCTAGTGACCAATCATCATTATTCTTGTTAATTTGATAGCTATGATAATGAACTTATCTTCCTTTTGGGAATAAATTAGTTAGTGATGGCAAGTCATGCAGAAACGTTTTTTGGTTTTTTTGGTGTATTTTGTTGTTTTCGATGCAGATTAAATGATTAATTTATAGAACAAAATTAACATTAGACATCACCTTTTATATTACAGGATGTGTTTTTTCTTGTGTTAGATTGTTGACATGTGGTTCACAACTTTCTGTTACAATTAAAACATGCTTCTGTTATTTTATCTTAAAACATAAAGCAATATGATATATCCAAGTTGTACTTGATTCATAAACATGAACGCGTTAAACGTGTCGCAACGTTTCAACCCCAATTGTGAATAGCAAATAGAACATATTTGTTTCTAGATACACTATCTAGATTGCTCTAGATGCCGATTCCGCCTATGTAGTGCAGGAGACAGCTACCTACCAACAAGCTTGTCTGAAAAACAGATAATAACATCGTTTGTCAAGCAATGACTTTGTTATTAACCTATAGTATATGTCACAGTTTTACTTTATACACTATGTACGTGCTTACCTCTATAGTGCGCCCATGTCATATAGCTTAACAAAGATATCAGTTCTTCTTGAAACATTGCGACACGTTTAATACGTACATTGTGTATAAAGTAAAACTTTGGTATTTCATATTTGATATTTCCTAACTGATGAATCTTATTGAAAAAATAAACTCATAATATTTATTTATTTTTCACTATTGTGTGTTATAGAATGTTTATTTTTTACTGAAAGTTACACTTCGAGTTTTAATGTCCAACCCCTTAGAAGTAGTGTTCCGAGTAGTGACGAACGAGTCAATTATCACACTTAGCACGTTACTGAACAACTCTTATAACAGCAGACTGCTGTACAAATGACAATACAAGACGTTCTCAAATAGGAAAGTTCAGCTGTTTTGACTGCCAAAGTTTGGCCAGATTACAATAATTCGGTTTGCTTAATAACATCTGTTTATCATGTTATGACTTCGATTTAGTATCATTTGTTTTCACAGTATCCACCCCATTCACCAGCCTACTACTTCTAAACATTTATAACCAGAGCCCAACTGTAAAATACAGCTTATATTGCAAACCATTGTACGTTTTGTTTACTATTCAGGTATCCAATAGGCCTTCACATAAACGACATCCACATACATAATGTATAACATAAGACCGTGTATATACCTTAAAATAGACCAACAGCGATCAATACATTTAAACTCGCAGGTAATCAACAACGCTGGTTCTGCGAAAAGCTGACTCTAACATTCGTTTACTTCATACATTTGTTTTTCGTTAGCTCAACAAAGGCTCGCTTAAATGAACCTGTATAGCATTCGTTTCAAAAAAGCTCATATGAAATTGAACTTTGCGATTGAAGCTGAAGGCATTAAAAGTTTTAAGTTATAATGATGACAAACATTCTAGACAGCATTCTACAGTCTGCGGCTAGCAGAATGTTTACGGAAACCATCCTATTAATCATAACAAAAACCAATCGTCACTAGATGACATCTCCGTCTATATATGTATACATTTATTGCTGAATATAAACATATCATTGGTAAATACTCTCAATTTCCTTAACTATGATGTAGCTGTATATTCATTTTAACATAAAATAATCAAGTTTGAAAATAAACAATAATTTTGAAGTCAACGTTTGTGTACGTTATCATAGAAATCAATGTTACCGGACAGCACCCGGGAGATTTTCGCCTCTAATTCCCGCCAAAATGTTCCTTACTGTAAGACTGACCATTGCGTTTGCGGCCTTCAAGCTGGAGCTACCGAGATGAGGGGTCACCAGGCAGTTATTTAGGGAGCGTAGAGGACTGTCCGGCGGAAGTGGTTCGGGTACGGTGACGTCAAGCCCAGCCCCATATATTTCACCAGTGGTCAAAGCCTCAATTAGGTCTTCTTGATTGACCAGTACTCCTCGTGAAACGTTGACAAAGATAGCCGACTTCTTCATCTTTTTGAATGCGGTTTTGTTGAAGAGACCTTCGTTGTTTGGATTGATAGAACAGCATGCTATTACAAAATCAGAGTCTTCCAGAAGTTTGTCGAATGACACGAATTCTGCTTTAACTTCTTCTGCAAAAGACTTCTGACTATTTCCGGTATACAGGAACTTAGTAACATTGAAGGAGTTCAGTCGCCTAGCAACCGCCATACCGATGCGACCTAGCCCTACGATACCAACTGTGGATCCGGCAACCTCGTGACCACAGAGAAACAAGGCATTTTCCCGAGTTTCTTCCCGACTGGTGCAGGCGTACCCTGTGAGTAGTAAATAAACAAATACAAAACTTAAACCAAATTTACATGTATCGATTAATCTAATGGCATCAGCGATATTTGCGGCCAGGTGCTTAAACTTCCGATATAAGCGAAATAAATATCTAAACTCGTAAATAAAAACCTAATAACTTCATGTAAAATCCCTTGACATCGTAATAATAGAGATACATCAGACATACTAGATTTGAATAACATATTTCATCAACAATTGTGGAGACCGAAGTGAAATAGAAACATAAAGTCTTACATCCAAACAATAAAGGTATTGTACTCGTAATGGTGTATGGTGTATATGTATCTGTTGAAAATAACCTGGACACCAGAGCGCACGGGATCAAACGATCTCCATTTCCTTTTGAGGATCCCATTATCCCAAAAGATTGCATTGGAATCATCATCACTATCCTCTAGGGAATCAGCCACCTTCATATTATCAAGATGAATTATGAATTTGTTTGGCATTTATTTATACAGCTCTACATTCATTCAGTTTGTTAGACGCAGACATACGTTCTTCCGTTGAGTTGCTATGCCGTCGATATAGTCATCATTAATAGGTTTGTGTGACGTAGTCAGACCTGCCTTCCTTGAGTTGGTGTGACATGTCATATCTTGACTCCTTGTGATGGTGTGGCAATCTTACTTTCTTCGATTTGCTATGACACACATATAAACACGAGTTGTATGATGGGACGTAGTCAGACCTACCTTCCTTGAGTTGGTGTGATATGTCAGATATTGACTCCTTGTGATGGTGTGGCAATCTTACTTTCTTTTATTTGCTATGACATAGACATACCTATCTTATAAAAATACGAGTTGTTTGATGGGACGTAGTCAGACCTGCCTTCCTTGAGTTGGTGTGACATGTCATATCTTGACTCCTTGTGATGGTGTGGCATTCTTACTTTCTTCGATTTGCTATGACACACATATAAATACGAGTTGTTTGAATGGACGTAGTCAGACCAACCTTCCTTGAGTTGGTGTGATATGTCAGATATTGACTCCTTGTGATGGTGTGGCAATCTTGCTTTCTTCGATTTGCTATGACACACATATAAACACGAGTTGTATGATGGGACGTAGTCAGACCTACCTTCCTTGAGTTGGTGTGATATGACAGATCTTGACTCCTTGTGATGGTGTGGCAATCTTACTTTCTTTGATTTTGCTATGACATAGACATACTTATCTTATAAAAATACGAGTTGTTTGATGGGACGTATTCAGACCTGCCTTCCTTGAGTTGGCGTGATATGTCAGATCTTGACTCCTTGTGATGGTGTGGCAATCTTACTTTCTTTGATTTGCTATGACATAGACATACCTATCTTATAAAAATACGAGTGGTTTGATGGGACGTAGTCAGACCTACCTTCCTTGAGTTGGTGTGATATGTCAGATATTGACTCCTTGTGATGGTGTGGCAATCTTACTTTCTTTGATTTGCTATGACATAGACATACCTATCTTATAAAAATACGAGTTGTTTAATGGGACGTAGTCAGACCTGCCTTCCTTGAGTTGGTGTGACATGTCATATCTTGACTCCTTGTGATGGTGTGGCAATCTTACTTTCTTCGATTTGCTATGACAGACATACCTAACTTATAAAAATAAGAGTTGTTTGATGGGACGTAGTCAGACCTGCCTTCCTTGAGTTGGCGTGATATGTCAGAGCTTGGCGCCTTGTGATGGTGTGGCAATCTTACTTTCTTCGATTTGCTATGACACACATATAAATACGAGTTGTTTGATGGGACGTAGTCAGACCTGCCTTCCTTGAGTTGGGGTGATATGTCAGATCTTGACTCCTTGTGATGGTGTGGCAATCTTACTTTCTACGATTTGCTATGACACACATATAAATACGAGTTGTTTGATGGGACTTAGTCAGACCTACCTTCCTTGAGTTGGTGTGATATGTCAGAACTTGACTCCTTGTGATGGTGTGGCAATCTTACTTTCTTTTATTTGCTATGACATAGACATACCTATCTTATAAAAATACGAGTTGTTTAATGGGACGTAGTCGGTCCTACCTTTCGTTAGGCGATGTGACGTAAACAAGTCTACTTTCATAACGACACTTTTGCGAAGTCAGGTAAAATTTATTTTATTGAGTCAATGTAAAGGAGACAACATTTTTCATCGATTCGGTATGATGCAGACTTTAGACAAACCTACCTTCTTTGAGTCCGCGTGCCGCTGACAGGAGCAGAGCTATGGTTAGCTCGGCCACAGCATCATTAGGCACATTAGGGCAGTGGCCAACCTTGATACCACGACGCTGACACTCGTCAAGGTCAATGTGTTCTAGTCCGACTGACATAGTTCCAACCACCTTTAGACTCGGGCCTGTAAGCAGCAATATATAGGACATGTGACCAGACAGTTTGTCCACGGTAACATTTGCATGCGCAACGTCCAGACGTATTTGATTGAAGGAATTATAGGAAGTGCAAACTTGACATACATCTAAACAAAACTTTGGCAGAACGTTTTACATTAAGGCATTGGTAACGAGAAAAGATGGAATCACAAAAAACATTAACAAGGGCCAACTTACGACGACAAATAACAACGAATGAACACTGTTGTTGAATCAGAAAATTGAAAATAAGAAATGTCAACACGACAAAATAACAACAACATTACAATATCAAAGACAAACTAGCAATGAACGACAGCATATCGATAAACCTGTAAACAGAATGGTTTTCAGCGAATCTTCATATTGATATGTGAACATTTTTTTTAAATTATTGAAGGCAAAATAGTTTGATTAAATAGGTCGAAGACCGTACTTCGTAGTGCAGCAAATGAAATACTTCCTCTATACTAAAATTATTCTTACAGCTTGATGAACAATATAAACAGAAATAACCAAATTTATCATTACAAGTTCATAAAATCATTTTGTATCGGGCAATTGTCCCTGTTCATCATTTTCTTAGTTGTCCATTATACGGCAATACATTTATTTACTTTGTCAATCTCTCGTTAATAAACTTGGGAATAGAATACACAGAAATATTCTCTTAAGTTCATTTTCGTTTTCAACTCTAACCAACGAGATTTTCTTAACTTATTTAGTCGATAAATTCACGATATCATCGATTCGAGTATATCAGCAACGATAATCTGAGGTTTACTTCGGCTGACTACACTATACTAAATTTGTACAATGACGAATCTGCTTAGCGGACGTTGGATCGTGCTTTCCCCGGCTATGAGAGTTAGAAAAGCATGATAAACATGTTTACTAGTTGTGGAATACACAGGGACATGTTACATGCTACACAAATAATGTATATGAAGGAACATATATGTATACTTAAGTGGTTACCATGTACCTGTGGTGAAACATATGTAAAATGGCTATGCTGGTGTAATAATGATATCAAACGTATAAATGTAGATCATATAAGCTTCGCCCCTCCATTAAATATACATTCGAGCATACAAATTCAGTATTAATAAAATAAAACTTAATCAATATTAACAACACGAACAACAAACATTTACAAATAACCACATATGTTAAAGTCTGTATATCAATATGAATTTTTAAAAGACTATATTGAGTAGAGGTTAAATAAAATGGACGTCCCTTCTTTGATTCTTTCATTCCAACAACCAAACACTTTCTGCAGGTTAATAACAAAGAGACGTTACGCCTCATGTCCAAAAATTGTTAAACGCATATCCATGTAGCTCCGCCTGGACTATGTTCATACGTCATGTAACGTGCAGTACAGTAAGGAAAACATACAGTTGATGTAGCAAATAGGATTGCATTGTTACTATGAATATTTTTGTCATTTGTTATGTTAAGTGTTTGTCAGGAAAAACGTTTATATATTGACCCTATATACTAACCTGCAGCATCAAGTAAGTCCTTGTTAATTATGTCAGATGATTGACACAAAATGGCGGTTACCCCGGCCGCCCGCTTCATAAACTCCTCCGCCGGGATAGGATCATCCCCGGGCCAAATCCATACGTCACAAACTGCCTTAATGGGCTCTATGCCCGCGGGAAGGGCTGATCGGGATATCAGAACTCGTGGACGGGCTGACATCATCAAATGAAGGCGTGAGACTGCTGTTTGTTTTCTACAGACACTGACACAGGTCCAACGAGGATTTCGCTGTAACTCGACTGATAATCAAAGGAGAAAACTCAAATATCTGTCAAAAAAATATAAGAGTTTGACCATTCATTTCTGACGAGGATGGTTACGAGGATACTCCGAAGGTATCGTTTATAATGTCGTCCAAGCGACGTGCATTTACAGTGCACCTCCGGTGTAAAAGACGGCCGCCAAGATGTTATATTCGGACTTGCGTAACACAGTCCGGGCAGGAAACCAGAACTGTGACAGCATCAACGCAAACAATACACATATACAGAACTCACAGAAGATGATACACCGACAGAGTAAATAATGTATACAGCCATATGAGACGGTATCACCTGTGCTCAACTGTAGTTAATTCCATGAACATTCACCAATGCCAACGGTACATTTGTACACATAAGTTGATAAAACTAAAACGACATCTGAACACATCTGACTGCTATTCAACCTACGTCAACTTTCAATGTGCATATCAGTCTAAAACTGAAACGGAAGACATCTTCCGTAAATACAAAAATCATAAAACACTCCAGGATGAGCTTGCTGATGAACCATTGAACACAATATCAAATACAGAAGACAGAGCGGGCAAAATTATCCCCGAAGCAAGGGTGAGGAAGCAAACACCAAATACATAACGTCAAATCATTTGACGCTTCTAGAGGATTTATCAAAGTGTGTTTTCGTGGAGAAAACGGAAAATACGCACAAAGAATGCACTGCACTACAAACCGGAAAGAAATAACCAGTCGTTATTCATCACCGACAGATCCGGACAAGGACGGTTATATACACAGTTCGTCGCTCGAAGATACGCATCTAAATATCACCCAGAGACGGGAAATATCACGGATAATCTAAAAGTACAAATGCCCAAATTTTCTTTATAATCTAGAAGCCTCTCGCCTTTGAATGACACCATCCTCAATGATACTAAAAAATAACCATTACGCTTTATATCATTGAAATCATGTTGGAAATCAGTAGAACCCGAACGTTTGTGTATTTTTACGGTAAATGTGCGTTATAGGATAGATTGATTAATTGACAAGATTACTGTCATGATAGTTAAAAAAACAAAATCTAAAATCCATCAGTCACAGATTGACATATAATGTATACCTGCCTCTTTGTCTTATAGTGTAAATAGCAGAGAAAAAAAACATTGTTTTCTTTCCATATATGTAAAGATTGAAGCAAAGTATTTATTAAGTGTGAATCTTAAAACAAAGATAGACATTATTTTATGTTAAAAAGTTAAATTACATGTTATACTTTTTCCCACTAAAGTGTTGAGCTTCAATATGTACATGTAGTAGTATAGATAAGAAATATCGCCCTGGTGTCATAATTAACAAATTTTTCATATTAGAACCATATGTAAATGTACAAGATGGCAGTAACAAAGCGAGAGAACTGCCTTATTTGATTGGCACTTAATCTGAGGAATTGAGGAGTTGAAACTGAAACTATATAAATATGGTGTCATTATCAATTTTATGAGCACATATCAAGCATGCCGATTCAGTACAAAAGAAAAAAGAACAAAACATTGACAACAGGATGAACAAACATTAACCCTTTCACCACTGTAGACCCTAATGGACTCATCCAAATCAATGTATGGTAGAGTTTACTTAAGTTGCATAGGGGTGAAAAGGTTAATAATTAACTACAAAAATTGAAGCCTATATTTTTTAAGCAATTGTAAAAGACTCTATTGCGTAGCGGGTTATTAAGCCAATAGGGTAATAACTAGAAGACGCTACGCCTCCAACATCATGTCATAAAAATGTGTATCACATCTATAAATAACTGCACCTTGACCGTGTGCAAACCTTATGTAACTTTGTGGGGGGGGGGGGGGGGATCTTACCTTAATACCCAGGGGTTCGTTACAAATGTCTGAAATGCACATATATGCTATACCGATATGGATCACAGCACATATGTGTGTCTGAAATACAAATATGCTATACTGATACATCATGTATGGTGTGACCCATATCAGTATAGCATATGTGTATTTCAGATGATTGTAAGAACCCCTGTGATTGAATCCAAGTTTCCGTTCTTATTTGTAATTTTGACATTTGTATGGTTCGCAGGTTAAAGTTTTTGATATTGATTCTATATACTAACCTGCAGCATCCAGTAAGTCCTTGTTAATTCTATCGGATGATTGACAGAATATGGCGGTTACCCCGGCCGCCCGCTTCCTAAACTCCTCCGCCGGGATAGGATCATCCCCGGGCCAGATCCATACGTCACATACTGCCTTTATAGGGTCTATCCCCGCGGAAGGAGGGGCTGATCGGGAGATCAGGACTCGGGGACGGGCTGACATGATGATCCGGAGGCCAGCTACTTGCTGAAGTTTACAGAGTGACCAAGTATGAAGTGACCCGAATGATATCGAGAGAGCACAGTACAGAAACACAGTGACTACACCTATAACTTAAATGTACTTAATCGATTTGCAGATCTGCTGAAGATGCATAAGTGGTTCCAAAGGTTGTGGCCCCGTCTGTTAGTACATCAATAATAACGAGGTTGATAACTCCGTAGCCCTAGTAAAATGACCCTGTACGGCCATGCATATGTGTCATAACCCCTATAAATACTACCATGCTACATGTAAGATCGGTATGGATCGACAGAAATATTTTTTCTTCAATTCGATGATATTTTCTGATATATCATGATTTTTCAAATTTGGTTTATGGTACCTTTGTATACTTTGCCGTGTACTTGTATAACCCTAACACTGATTGGCTCGTCAAATTGCTAAATTAATCGATCTCTGGTATATTGCAATACACGGGCATATCGAACGTATTCCAATATAACTGTATCGCGATATTTATCAAAAGTCTAGTTTTATGTATTTGCTATGTGTTTTAGCTTCACAAATCGTTACATATTTTACCAAGTATGTAAAGAACCATAAACAGATCATTACAACTGATGGGAATAGTAATAAGCCTACTGTACCGAAACCCCTTGAACCAACATTAAGTTCCTATAATTTTTAGTATTTGCTTGGGTCCATGAGGCAAATTCAATAAATTCTGTTACGACACAACCCCCGTTCCTACGCGCAATAAAACAGTCTATCGCCTTACCAGACTGCAAAACCATTAAAAGAACTATGTACGTGAACAATTTCGATATCATCCGACAGGAATTGAACAGGTTATTCACGTTTGAATGGTTGGCATTTCAGAAGGCAGTACACATCACATTCTGACTAATTGCTTGAAATTAATTAAAGAAGCTTTGTGTCCGACGGATCCCCTATTTGCCGACATCTTAAAAAAAGGCCGAACGTTTGAGATGTACAAAATATATTTTGAAAAGGTACAATAATTGCAACTCAGGTAAGTGATCTGAGCTACTTACAGGGGATGAAACCCGGGTCTTTTACTTTGACGCATTAATAACAAGCAATGGTTATCGAGAAATCAAGAAAGGCAAGTGATTGCAAGACGTATTGAAAGCTCCAAGAAAGTTTTGTATGCCGTGTTTGTCAATTCTAGAAACGCCGCAGTGGGCCAGTTCTAAATCGAGATGAGGGGGCTCATATATAGACTCGCACATCTATGACCAAGTATTTAACAAAGCGTAGCTGAATCAAGTCCGTACATATATAACAGTTATTGTATATACGCTTACAGCATAGAAGAATCGATATCGATTTTGTGGACAACTCGTACACATTTTACACCTTTGTGTGCGTACGCTTTCACTGGTCCTTTGTCTGATGGAGATGACAGTGGACATACCGTACTAGTCATCGAAACGTCACATAAAAACTCTTATTGGTTGTGTAAAAAGAACTTTTCATAGTACGTATTGAGAACATTGTTCATCCGGTAATGACAAATTTCAAATGACAGGTCATTTCCTCCAATAGGAATGGGTAATTTATTACATTTTGATTCAAAATGTATTTAATCACATTTCATTCAATATATAATACTTTTTATCGATTTCATTGCGTTGTTTCAAACTGTCTTAATGTGTGTATCGGGGTTTTTTTTTCAAATTATCAAAATAATTTTCCCGAACGATGATTTGTAATGGTTTACAGATTAAACACAAAACATATTAAGATGTGTCAGCTTTTATTTATATATTTACTGGATGGTTGGTGCGAGTTACATTTGTATTTTTTTACTTTACATAGCAACGCTTAAAATACTTTAAATGTCCCCACAGGAAATCTAAAACAATTGCGGTTTTCGTCTTTTGTTTTTAAAAATGCGCATTTGTATGAAATGATCCATTTTTCGTACAATCATCTAAATTAAACCGCTTAATATAATAATGTAGATTTCTCAATTCAAAAATGTCGGTTGTTTAAAAGAGGTTGATAGTCTCCATACCAACACAACAACCAAACTAAAATTTAATAGAATTAATTCAGCTCAGATCGAGTAACAAATATAAAACGAAACAGAGACTACATGTATAATCGATCATAATACAACATAAAGACAGCCATAAAATGTTTGATAAATCTAAATCTACTCTGTTTATCTAAAGCAATCCATACATTTCTTGTTGTATTCATTTCTAGTCATTCTGTCCGTAATTATATATTTTATCTCAATACACAAAGATCATTTTCTCAACCTAGTTTTAAAATTACAAAATATATTTGTAGACAAAGTTTTATCTTCATAGAAATAAACATCACGGGACAGGCGAAGGGAGATCTTCCCCATTTATTCCCGCCAAAATGTTTCTGGCTGTGAGACTGGCCATTCCATTTCTGGCATTCAAGGTGGCGCTACCGATGTGTGGTGTCATGACGCAGTTCTTCAAAGAGTGTAGTGGATTGCCCGTTGGAAGTGGCTCCGGTGTGGTGACATCAAGTGCGGCCCCATATATCTCACCGGTGGTCAAGGCCTCAATTAAGTCATCCTGATTGACCAATACTCCTCGCGTAACGTTGATGAAGATGGCCGACTTCTTCATCTTTTTAAATGCAGTTTTGTTGAAGAGGCCTTTGTTGTTCTGATTTATAGAACAGCATGCTATTACAAAATCAGAGTTCTCGAGAAGTTTGTCGAACGACACAAATTCTGCATTCACCTCTGACGCACAAGGCTTCTGGCTATTTCCGGTATACAGGAACTTAGCAACACTGAAGGACTTGAGCCGCCTAGCAACCGCCATACCGATGCGTCCCAACCCCACAATGCCAATGGTGGATCCGGAAACCTCGTGACCACAGAGAAACGTGGCATGTTCCCAGGATTTTTCTCCACTTAGCGTACAGGCGTATCCTGTGTGTAGCAAAAGAAGAGTACGTATTGCACTTATTACAGTGGCATGCAATACATGTATTGGATTAATTAAATACCATCGTCAATAAAATATAAAGTTAGTTATGTTAGACGATTACGAAGCAAGTTTTTCTCGATTTATACCAGTTAAGTACTCTAGCTGGATGGCCTACGATTCTGGACTCAAAAGAGACCAGAATGTTGAAATAACAAAGGTTGAAACTAAATGCATACCGAAACTAGAAGAAAAGTTACAAAGAATCCTTGTTATAATTTGGAAATAGTCTTCGAAATCAGTGGATGTATGATGCCCTCGCTGTCTGTACAGCAAAGTGATAAAGCGATAGTGACAATAGCGCATAGGAGCAATCGGGAACCGTCGGCACTTTCCGTAAACGAGAAAATATTCCCGATTAAGCATGTGAGCGGTCTTCCCTGGGTAGCCAGTGATACCTTCCGACGGAAGAGGTTGTGTGTATCATGATGAAATCTCTATCATAAATGCAGAAAACCGTTGTTTTCAAAACTGGTATTTGGAATAATGTGGAAGAAGGAAGCATACCCTAAGCTGAGTTGATGCAAGAGAAATATCAACCATCGGGTGTGACTCTCCAACGTATTACATGTACCCCTTTGTTCGAAGCCAGTGTCCAGTTAGGCAATACCGAATATTGTGTTGTAACTGTCATGCCTTTATGGTCAAGAAATATAATACTAAGCTTTCTTGAGTCGGCGTGACGTAGACTCTAGACAAACCTACCTTCCTTAAGTCTGCGAGCCGATGACAGGAGCAGAGCTATAGTTAGCTCGGCCACAGCGTTGGTTAGCACGTCAGGTGTATTGCCGACCTTGACACCACGACGCCGACACTCGTCAAGGTCAATGTGGTCTAGTCCCACAGACATGGTTCCAACCACCTTTAGACTCGGACCTGTAAACAACAATATAGGACATGTGACCAGACAGTGTGTCCACGGCTACATCCTCCTAGCAATGTATGGACATCCAAAAGACTGTAGAACGTAAAACGCGATGTACATCTTAAAGAGCGTGTGCAACCTTAACCAAAGAAGCAGTCTGACTTTAAAACATCGAAATGATATATGATTTAGAAAAACAAACGACCCAGGGGCCTTATTATTTCATTTAGATTTTATTTTGTTTTATATTAAAAGCTGTTGAATACCATACATTTTTATCAAAGAGTGCAAGAAATATAAGCTGTAAGAAATGCATATCCATGGGGCAGGAAAGACAGTTAAGACATGAATGTACTTGTTTTTTTCATGCCAACCAATTTGAAATATTGTTATGGAGTGGGGATCTTAACTCCTCCATGTAATGATTTACGGAGTAAGTATCCAGAGGTGATGCAGGACCTCAGAGCCAATCCTAGTAGCATGAGGGTATTAATATCATTATGGCTAGCAATTGTGTATCTGGTTATGGGGGTGGGGATCTCCGATATTTCTATGTTGTGGTCAAGAAAGTAAGCTTCCAGTGGACGGGCTGGACCCGCGCCAATCTTGGTAGCACGAATGCATTTGTGTGGATGTAAAATGTTCCCATGTTATGACCTAGGTAGCAGATCAAGGCCACTTTATTTCGCAAAAAAAAAATCGGGCTCAATTCCAGGAATCTTCGAGCCAAATGTCAGGACAACAGAACTTTCAGTTCTTTGGAAGAATAATGCGACATATGGACGAAGGCCACCGTCAATACATGATATACACCATCATATCAATTGGGGTGGCCTAAAGCCCTAAACGTGTACAATTACCCTAACCACCTCAGTAGTGACGTAGCATACATGGATGCTTGTATGCTCATGCATACACTAAAAATTTCAAGATTTTTTTAATCACATATTTTTTATTAATATCTGTTATGCCTATATACATATCTAAAACAAGTTAGTGAAGTACAAAACAAATATTCATATAAAAAGGTTTTACTTGTTAATAATCAGTCTAAAAGGAGTTCACAGAACACGGGAGATTGCTTCAAGCACCTAGTAGAATTTTGTCAGCTATGGTCCCTCCCATACCCACCGCCCTCCTCCGGCTCTGCGTGTCTCTGACGCTCTGTAAGCATACACTCCGAAAAATTATTTGCTACGCCACTGCTTAGTTTAGGTCCAAATATAGTTTTACAAATTATCAGGTCCCTGGGGACCCCCTAACCCCCTAAAAGTAAAAATATTACTCTCTTCACATTAGGATAGGCCCAAACATAATAACTGTAACACATTCTCATGTACATTAGGTCCTAACGAAAACATGCTATTAATATTGATGAATACATGTAAAAATTGCACCACATGAATAAACTGTGCGGCCGGTGGCATGTCCTTATTACATAAATACGTATGTAAATGTTCGTAATATCAACGATACCTGATTACGTTTGTAAAGTGTTGCTATTGCTCGCACAGGCCTGTGATCTGGTTAATAAAGTTGTATATATTCTGAAAGTATTTTCGAGCTTTTCACATGTGGATTTTTATGGGGAGTTTCTCATGTCAAAGGTATACAAACCGGCAGCATCAAGTAAGTCCTTGTCAATTTTGTCCGGTGGGTGACAGAATATGGCGGTTACCCCGGCCGCCTGCTTCTCAAACTCCTCCGCGGGGATAGGATCCTCCCCGGGCCAGATCCATACGTCACAAACTGCCTTAATGGGGTCTATGCCCGCGGGAGGGGCTGATCGGGAGATCAGGACTCGGGGACGGGCTGACATGATGATATAGAGGTCGTGTCCTTGCTGGAATATACAGAGTGACACAGGTACGTGAAGATAGTCTGATGAAGCTCGACTGATAACGAGAGGTCACAGGTCAGAAACTCGTACAAACAAACATTAGATATGTTCACCATGCATATTAACTCACATACGATAGTTGTTGTCTTCGTGACGGATATTGCTTAAAGTAATCAAAGACACCTGTTGTCAATGCGATGTCTTACATGTACTTGACTGTAACGTCTTGCAGTGCGTTATAGATTCCCCTGTCACTAACTCAAATGGGTCTCAAGTAGGACCTATAAATATAGTACGAAAGTACGGCTATCACAAAACATGTGGAACGCATGCCCTACTTTCAGTTTCACAAGTGTTTGTACACAGTACAGTGGTTACGATAAAAATGAATTCCATACGGTTCATTTTAAAAGCATACGATATCACTTTTGAAGTTGGGAATAGTGATGGTAATGATATACTTTTGTAAGTAACGACGAGGGCCTGGTGTAGGGCTTTCAACTTATACCGTTGACCTATCAAAGACAGACATGTTGTAACTTTACCACGTACACTGTACATGTACGCACTTGAAAACCATCGAACTACAAATTAACATAATCATATTAAAATAAATCCACCTATTTTTAAGTAATTGAGGAAATGTTCACAATTAATACAAATGATGTTCCTAATTCCATTGAAGATTCAACTATATTCAATTGAATTTTAGAAAATTGTTATTGAACTGTGAAAGGATGGGTTCAATACAATTGACGATGCAATTGAAAGTAAATATATATATATATTCGAATCAGTTGAATCTTCAATTGAGTTATACCCATCTTTATTTGAGCATGCCTAATTGAAGATATGTGAAAAGAACTAAAGATATATCCAATTCAATTAAAGATATATTGTTGAAGACATCTCCAATTAAATTCAATTATAGATATCATAGAAAAGTCCAATTATCTGTGATGATAAATCCTATTAATTAATATATCATTTAATCAGGGATATTTTTAAACCATATCTAACGAATTAATTTGCAAAACTAACAGAATAAAGCAAAAGAAAATGTCCCAAATTTAATTAAAATCCTCATGAAACCAGAGACCTATTATACGTCTCTGATGAAACGTAGTTGCCAATTACGTATTTATAATTTTCCGGAACAAAATTTTGATATACTATATCCACGGACTAATCTAATTCCGTGCTATATCATACCAGGGATGTGTAGTCACATCCCTGATCATACTTAGTTCATATAGTTCATATAGCGATGTGCCTATATGTTAAAATACTTGCTAACTTTTAATCTCCATGGGGGAGATTTCACGTGCTCAACATTTAAAAAATATGATGAAATATGTGTATATACCCCTAAAGAAAAAACATTAAATGACATACAGTCCAGATTAAAAATGCTCAATTTTAGGGTACAAAAACGTGAGTCTCTCTCCAAAATAGGTAAATTTTGGTTTTGTTTTTATCTAAAGCGTCCCAAAGACGTAGATACCGACGCACCTGTCAACAAGCGACTGCAGCGCCACCTGAAAACAGGAAGTGCTAGTGAGGTGAATCAGTGATACCTGAGATAGGTAAAATTCCTAATTAGTTACCTGTCTGTGCAAGCCACACCTGAACAAAATGGGTAAGTATTTTTGCATGAATTTATATCATCTGAAAGGAAGAGGTATATCTGATATCTGATTGGTGACTTTCCTTTAGACTGTACATAACAGTATGATACAGGTGTAAAGCGTAAAGGTGAATAACCGTTATTTGTATACAAACAACAGACAACCGTGTTAGTCATCATTACAAACATGTCAAGCATATAATAATTATATCGATTACCTACTTATCCGAAATAATTCCTAGTTTACAGACGTATGAAATATGATCGACTGTATTTACTGATTACAAAATGCTAATTATTCTCCATGATCATCCATGTACATGTCTGTGTCCAGGTGCATATATCAGCCTGCATATGTGCATTGTACGTACAATGAATGTACAACCAATACATTCTTACACAATAGCTGCACGTATATCATGTGTCTATTTTTTGTTTTATAAATCATAGTAGCTCAAATGAAAATCTCCAGGTCACCTTGTTATAAAAAAGTGAACAACACGTACATGTTGTCATTTCTAAACAATAAAGGCATTGTCTTGACTGTTCACTTTGCAGTTGCATCTATTTTAGAGAAAACGTCATTGTTCTTGAAACTATGTTGGGTGGTTTTTTTCATTGATCCACACAATGTACAATTATCACAAGTCTCACACCTAATATATGACTCTGGGCGGGGGAGAAACTCAATTAAGCGGAGATAATTAATACATATCCCACACGGGTCAGATAGGACAGTTTAATCAGACCATTATGTTGTGTCCAATATGGTGTTGGATCAGGCAGGTTACATCGATTTGAGCATTGATAAATTTATAAAATTGTTTATTTTTTCATTTTCAGGGTGCGAAAGAATAGGGAATGTGCCGTTTGCCTCGCTGATTGCGACAATGATAACATTTACTGGCGTGGGAGTGTTCTGTGGGGCGTTGTACCGGGCCTTGACATTGGTCATCACTAACATTCTGGACGAACTATTTCAGTTCAACGTTCCTTGGTGAATAATAGATTTTGTTGAATTCTAAATATATATTTCTAAGTGTTCCTTATACATTATGTGAATTCCCATTTGATATAATTGTGAAAGTTCCATTAGACAAAGTTCGAAAATTTTTAAACATTTCACCCCTAGGGAACCTTGGTAGACTCTGCCATGCATTTATTGGGATGAGTCCATTATGGTCCACGATGGTGAAAGGGTTAAGATACTTTTCAGACCTGCATGAATATCTCTTTTCAAATTTTGTTGAGTCCCATTACTACAGTATACATGTACAGGTATTATATGGGCTTTAAATTACCTATACATGTTATCTGAATTAGTGCAGTGTTAAAATCCCATTATATCCCTGCTGATCGAGGTTTTACACTCAGAAAACTGTTGTTGATTATATTTTGTTTATTTACTCCTAGTTATTTTATCATCAAAGTCTTGAAACATATGGTTATCTTTTAAGAAATGGTAGTTGTATAGGGATCGATCTATGACACTATATATATATATATATATATGAACTATATGCATGTATTCTAAAAATCTGTGAATGAGGTTTATAAGGATTTAAGATTATCTTAGCTAAACATGACACCCTTAGAAAATAAAGTGCATGTATTGATTATTATTCTTTACAGGTTGGAGGTGATAAAGATAGTATTCGTGATCGTGGCTGTGATTATGGGATTGTTTGCTATTATCCTACTGGTGTTTGGTTACCTGTCGACTGGAGCAACGAGGAAGAACGTGTACTCTGGGGCCAGATGTATTATGGGAGGCAGAGTGTCTGCTGCCTTTGTAAGTTTGCCGTACATTTCAAAAACTTTTTGCTGAAATATGTTGAACCTGGTAGGAGGCGCGGCTGTCTAGTAGTAAGACGCTGTGCTCGTGACCGAAACCGGTTGCAGGTTCGAGTTGCGACACAGCACTGTCTTTGAGCAAGATGTACTTTAATCCGCATGTTCCAGTCTACTCAGCTGTAAATAAGTACATGGTGGGGCACTGCTACAATTGTTGAATGCTAGCTGTGAGCACCAAAATGGCAGCACAGGCTGTATGCTCCCCAGGGAGTTGAGAAAGATATTTGCTGGTTGCAAAAGGCCCTACATCCACGAATAATAATTTGTCGACTGCTTTGAGACGACCTACAATAACACTAGCTGTGAGCGCCTAAATGGCAGCACCGGCTGTATGCTCCCCATGGAGTTGAGAAAGATATTTGCTGGTTAATAAATTGTGAACCACTTTGAGACAACCTACAAACTAGGTTGTGATAAAGCGGTATATCGTAAGAACTTCAAATTATTATTAGGCTGAAATAGTACATCCTCTCAAGCATTACTTACATGTAAATATAAAAAGTCCTGGCTCCAGGTCCAGGAAAAAAATAAATCAATTATAAGTGCAAAGAATATGGTAATCTTTTGTTTCGGTATCAAAATTGCATGAGTTAATATACATATACACGTGTATACTTAAATATTATCTTTTCTGACAAATTTTGACTGATTTCATTTTCAAGACATTTTCATTTTATCAACATTTCAAATTTGGACTTGGAGTCTACAGACTTTTTCTCGTTTATTAAATCCTTTGGCCTGGTGCTGAACTGCTTTCTGTTAAGATAAAATGTTTTTCTGAATTTAGCTTTTTTGCCATTTCTAAAAGTTTTACTTGCCAATCTTTTAAGTTTTTCATGTTGCAAAATCTGAAGTGAAAAAGTGTTTAGAAAAACCCATAAAATGATCTGATCAAATAAATTATATCGTGAAGAACCATATTACAACTGTTCTATGTAATAAAACGACTGCATTTAAGCAAAGAAAATGAAGATGGAAGTTTTGTTTGTTTGGGGTTTAATGTCCTTGTAACAGTTAGGGTCGTATGAAAACAGTGAAGATGCAAATCATCATCAATAATTTACTGTTCACTATAAAAATCAGAAACAAAAATACGCTACATAGCTTGGTAATCAAAAACATCACCTTCAGGATGTCCACACAAAGGTCACGGTGTTGGATGCGACCAGGATAACTCATAAATAGAAACATTGTCAAACATTTGTAAAACAAATTCTTGGCCTTGATTTATAGAGGCAAAATATGACCATACTTACTTACTTAATCCTCTTTGTCCCGTATTGGACATAAGGCATCAACAATGCGTCTCCATTTGTGTCTGTCATTGCATTGGCAGCGTGTTGTGCCTCGACCCCTGAAAGACCCATCTCTTTCAATTCTTTTTTTATGGTGCGTCTCCATGTTGTCTAGGCAACACAGTGCAGGTCCATTTTGACAAACAAGAAAACATGCAGAAATCAAACATTCCAGAAGGTTTTCAATTTAGAATGTACCCTGTAGATCCTGTTTTTTATACCTGTATACCACTTTTGATTGACAGTTCCTGATCATGACTTACCTGATGAACCTGGCCTGGTTAGGTATTGTGGGCGCATGTGTGATTCCTATTCTCGGCTACATCATGATCAACTCCTACTGCTATGAGAAAGTCTACAATAGAGTTGTGGGTACCACCACTGTGGAATGCTTCAGCCTCACACGATTTGGTGAGTAACATTAATTACAATAGCATGCCATATTCGTTGTGTAGTGTGGGACTGCCCAGTTTTACAATATTCATGGTTTGAGCGGTATGTGATACTAATGTTAAATAAAAAACGGGTTAAACGTGTGAAAGTTAATAAAATATCTACAATTTGTGACACAAGATTGCATATTTTCCTTTTAAACTCTTGTATGATAATTCCCAGCATATATGATTTTGTGCCTTGGAAGACATCACCGAAACAACAGAAAGGTGAGAGATATATAGAATCTTCCCCTACCTTGAGGGTGTGACAGAGAAATCTCCTACCCGAGGGGTGATTTTTTTGGTTGTCTTACCCAAAGCTCTGCCGAGGGTTAGACAACCAACTAAAAACACCCCGTGGATAGGAGATTTCTCTGTTACACCCTCAAGGTAGGGCATGATTATTTTTCTCCCATCCTATCATTCCAGTCACAACTCCACAGACAATAGTCTGAAATGTTTGTAAACAAAACACATGTGGGGTATGAATATCGTCAATAACTTTAGATGACGTCACAATTACACCGGTGACACATTTAATGATGTGACAATTGAACACGTGCTAATCGGCATGAGGCTATCTCCCCCTAGGGGGTGACAAGCTGATCTTCCCTGGCTGAAACGGGAGATACAGCTGTGAAGGATGGGAGAATAATAGGATCTTGTATGTGTGTGGTCCGTGGACAGGGAAATCTCAATCCTCAGGTAAGAGTTTGGCTGTCTAGCACAAGGCTGTGCTGAGTGCTGGACAGCCAATCACTTATCTAAGGGTTGAGATTTCCCTGTCCACGGACCATATTCTTGTTTGATTCTTTTTCTCCAATACTCGAAATAAACATCAATATGTCAATACTCCATGCAAAATTGCGTTGTGACGGCATGTAGACTGTCTTTCCATCGGAAAAGACAGGTTTATCTTTTCACGGGTAAATTTCTATCTTTCACAGGCAAATATTGGAGGAAATATAAACAAAGCCAAAATATAGATACCATGTCAGTGTTGGCAATCGTTGCTTCTTACACTCATATATAATGAGGTAAAACAGGCCAATTATGTTTTACTGTGTTAATGCTGCAGGAGTGCCTTATGCAGTATACACATAAATCTCTAGTCTGTGTCGGAGAAGATCACTACCAAGGTCTCAAATTAAATATCTTCAAGCTATGCCCTCCCCCCCCCCCCCCCCCCCCCNGTATATATATATTTCATTACCCCGGTATGTTATAGGGAAATGGCTTTACATAAGTTGGACAACTTGTGCCCAATCCCTTTTGTATATTAGATGCAAATAAAAATATGTTTAAATCAAAAACATAAAACTCCTAGTCTATGTATGTACAGTTGAGTCAGTTTAGCTACCATACAAGTAAAAATGACCAAAGAGTTATCTTGATTTGCTATAGGTATCTATAGGAACTCCACAACGGCAATAGGAATAGGAGTACCTGGCCGGGAACAGCTGTGTGCTCACACCGACCTCAGACTCATGTGTGACAAGGTATGTATCTCTCCTAATCAGGCAGAGAATGAATTTCAAATAAATTATTGTTTCAGACCAGTAGGATTCCCGATCAAGTTTTGGTCTGGTTTATGGATATTACACAAATGTTTAGTTAAGCTGTATCCTTCGCCTCCCACATCCCTTTCATTCTGTGTCATAATAGCATAGCATCACAATTTTTATTTTCACCACACGAACAATTCATTTTTTTTAATATTTTTGTTGTGTGTTCTTTTAGAAGTTCAAATTCTGTGGGAAAAACACAAGTTTGTGTTACAAGTGTTGATAACTTTGTTTCAAGATTGTTAGGTCTTTTTAAGTGCTACCTGACTAATTGTGTTGAATTTGTCAGTTTTCCCTAAATACACTAAACTCATAGACATTATCTTGTAAGGAATGATCATTTTTCTCCTAGTTAGGCAATACATATACTGTAAAATCACAAATTTTCGTGGGACATTAAATTTCGTTTGTTTCGTGGATAACAAAAATCCACGAAATTAAATCCACACATATCATATGATATAGATAGGGGAAAATCAGAACTCAGCGAAATATAATGTCCTTAAAACAGGCTAGTACATGAAAACCACGAAATTTTAACCCCACGAAAATAAATGGTTCTACAGTATATACCAAACAATGGGTACAGTAACACTTCAGGGGTAGAAACTAATTCTAAACCCCACTAGCTGGCCAGTCTGGGTGGTGTAATTTCCAATTTGATTAGTCCATGTGCAAGTTCCACCAACTCAAAATTAGTCAGCATAAGTGATATAGAATTTTGTCTAGTCAATTGGGCTAGCAGTTTTTAGAACCACTAGTCTAGATTTCAGTAGTCATAGACTAGCAGGCTGACCTAATTACAAGATACAAGAAGCTTTTTTTAGTGTCGTATATGGCATAACATTGATATAAAAACAGAGTGATAACAAGGTAAAAGGCATGCTAGTAGAAAAGGTAGGATTGTGCAGCATAACTATATACATTGAACTACAAAAATAATCAGAAATCAGTTTGATGACAGCACATGCATGGTAAAAGCAGGAACAGTATTAATTATAACATAAGCATAAATCATAAGCATTTTATTGTCTAGCCCTGACACTTTGTATCAACCCCCATTGAGGTTTATGTAAAGTAATTCACAGTATCACTGTTTGACTCAAGGTGTCGTGGCTCTTTTTGTCTACTTCGGACGTTGTGATAAATATATGGTTTAGCCTGGTACTTCAAGTATTATGATCAATATTTGTTCAATTTAGATTTTATCTTTACCCGGTACTCATTTACTGAAATCCCATGTCTTAATTAAGTAGACATAATTTTGAAATGCTGTAATGGTTGGCTATAACTGTTAACTATACACTAATAATGAAAAATAGATAACTTGGGTTTTCCAGAACTACCCACTTATTTAATTATGAGTTAAATCAAGTATAAAGCTTACCTATACATCCTCCTAATATGTGTACCGCTGTATCCACAGGTAGCCGAGGCGGGACCCTTGTTCTGTGTGGCCTGTGCTGGAGCCGCCCTTATTGTCCTGGGATTGGTTTGTATTAATTACATTACAAGATTGATGGGCCCATGGTTTCATGTTAGAGGATTATGGGGTTTGGGTGAAGAATCTAACTTTTGTTACCACCTCTTTCTATTGAAAATAATTTGAACACTGAAAATAGAAATAAAGTCTATAAGCATATCTGGCATTTGAAAAATTTGTTGTTGATATAACTCTAAGCAAAGAGAAAGAAAAGATTTATTCATTTGTGCACACAGTTGCATGAAAATTCTAGCTTTTCATGGTGCAAGGGTGTAAACACAATCAATTTCCATGGGGACAGAACAGTCAAAATACGCAGCTGGGATAGGTAGGGGATTCTAAGAGAGTTCACCCCATAATGCCTCCTGGATCTACCTCTGATAAACATTTCTTATGATTCATGAACATTTTCCCGACACTTCTAATACCTCAGAAGCTATTATACCAGAAGTATTCAGAAATATCATAAAACAGACTGCAGGACAACATCTGTAAATAGAGAATTCAGTCATTAATTTGTCAAATAAACTTCCATACATATGTATGAAGTATATTCACTCTCTCTCGATCACAACATGTATTGTAAATACTAAAGCTAATAAGAACTGAAAGCCTTAATGTTACTGTAGAAATGGTTGTTAGATATATCGAACAATCTCACTTGTTAATCACACTTTGATCAAAAGCTTTTTGCAGCTGTGTATGTAATCTCAACGCCATCGTCAAGGACTAATATTTCCTGTTTAAATAGACAAATATCTCTTTAAACACGGGTTACTTTTTAATTCGCCATCAGGCATTTAATGAAGCTACATTTTGTAAGCAGAGTCAGCGTAACATCCTGTACATATAGGATCTTACATGACTTTCCATTTCATATCAGATTTATGAAACGAGTCTAGGATTTTTTCAATAGACGAGCTAAATTGAAAAATTCATGACGTTCCATAAATTTCATATGAAATGAAAACGAGTGTAAGATCTTTTTTATCACATAATCTAGATTTTTGGCATTTGTTCGTGAAACGACAATTTTCATGCAACCTTGAAATGTAACAAGCCGCCATTTTGACTCCAGCGAGTAAGTTTGTGACATCATGTACTTGTCCTAGGCGTGACATCACAATTGAAACAATTGAAACTTACAACCAATCACAGGGCTGATAGGTCATATATTACATAAGTTAATATGCAAAACAAATATGGCATGGGTATATTCACTGGATAACACAGTACATTAAGTGATAAATATATTTAATGGTTGTATATATCATTGCATTACAGATACATTTCATGATAGCCATAGGGGCCAACTACACACGGATCAAGATCTCCAAAGAGTTGACGGAGTACCGCGACGCTGTAGATATGGAAGAGCTCGACCTTCACAACAGCCGTGGCTACCTGGACAAGGACAGTAGCTCACGGTGACAACTCACCCCCGGTCCCAGCCGTTACTGATGCATGTATATATATCCTCATTAGACATCTTCATTTTGAATAAACATATTTATTTTCATAAAGCAAATAAATAAAAGGTCATTTAACACATCTACAGATATTTAAAAGTCATTTTATAGTTGTCTATATAATGTAGAATTGAAATCAACATTGCATATATATTGCATGCTTTTCCAGAAACAAAAATTTGAAAAGGTTTTGGTTTGAGTTACCTCCCTTTGATAGTGTGTAATTTTCATGAAGATTTTGAAAATTCTTATAAGTGATTACAAATCATATGAATAATTAATATGAAATAACACTCAATCTGGTTTCCAATCAACAATTCAGAACAAAAAATAATCAAGTGCTTACTTTAAAATGCATTGCTTTAAATAATGGCTAGTAGTAGTTTAAAAAAGAGGTATAGTATAATTCAGTGTGCAGGTTGGACTGGGGGAGCAGTGGACTAGCTTCTTGTTATTGTAGTAACCCTGTTACAAATAGTCCAAGAGAAATACAGCTGAGCTGGTAATTACATGACTTTACGTCCTGTATCGAACTGCCCTTGTGTCATTTAGTTAGTTACATATTAAATACACCAGTAATATCTGGTTGATATGGCCAGACATTTAGCATACAGTGGGTGGTGCAGGGAATAATGTAATTGCCTTTACCGAGGCATCTGGGTTTTTATTCCCTGATCAGGCGTAAAAAGGTATGGCGTGAACTGCCCGACCACATGGGTTTTTCACATTTTGTATAAACTAGATATGTTTAATTACATATACATATCTACAGTGATATTTTGATTTATAGAATTGAGTCTGACAAAAAATAACACATTTTAACCTATATTATTTCAGACACACCAAAACCCCACATAATATATGTTAAAAGTCAAAAAGCCTTAAAGTTTTATTAATTAGTATGTTTCTACCTTAAAATTTGCTGATGAAAGACGATGATTGCAATAACATGTAGTTTTAATTTGGAAAAAAATAAATATGAATCTCAGGAATTTTGATATATAAATCAAAAGAAACCATTCTTACTCATTTGCGTTACATACCTGGCATTTGAATATAATACAACAAACTGTTTCGAAACTCTACGCAAGAAAATAATCTTCCTCACAGTATGGATATGGTGCAGAAAGACTATAGTGACATATTTACAGACAGTATAGAAATGTATTAACAATACTGTTTTGTCCTCAAACTGTATGAATGCCAGCTCCCTATTCTAATGTCTTAGAAAATAGTAACCAATGTTGATGTTAAATCAAGGATGGCTTTTATTTCATTCGGTTGTGCTTTTCAAGATTTTGAATCGTTAGTAAATTTTTCAGGATATCTATTTTGCTGCCTTTCATCTACAGTGCAATTGAGTGTATGTTTTATGTGAAATACATCTTCAAAGAATAGAACAGCTTTTTGAAATAGGTTTTTATTCAGGGCTATATATTTTAGAAATAGATATGAGGGAAGAGGTAGGAGGTGGCGGCAGTAAATTTGTGTAACCCCATCACTCAAAATTATTTTTCTGTGAATTGCGACACAAATGTTAACCCCCCTTCCCCGACCCTCTCCCTTCACTCATCATCACCACATATATCCCTGGTATGTTCCTATGAGAAATATCCCTAAACATCAGGTTGGAGTTGTCCCTTGGATTGCTCTTGGAACGAAAAAATATAAACATACAAATTAAAAATGTTAAAAGCTTAAGATGTAGACAGTATTGTAAAGAATCATAGCAAAAAGTAAAACAAAAATATAGAACTCCTGATTACACCAAAATAAAAAGATTGTGACATTATTGGAAATTACTCATTTCAGGTAAAACAATTTGATGTGTCTGTGTTATATCTAAATATTGACATAACTGATACAAACTGGCTAAATCTAGACGCTATAGAAAAGGACTTGGAAACATGCACCTACTCATATTTTCATTATTGATGGAAGATATATTTTTTGGCGTAATTTGTGAGTTATCTCCCTTCATCTGTTTCCACCTCCAAGTGTCTCAATTTTGTTGCCATTTTCATATATCAATATCAAATAAAGATGTGCCCTCTATTGTTAAATTAAATAAGTAATAAATGTTTTCCTTTCCTTTAAACACACAAAACATTTTTGAAATAAACAGAAATATGTTGACCACCTTAATTACCAAATATATTTGCGGTAACACTGCACACATGCACGGCCAGCAATCAAAACAATTGACTTCTGAAAGGATGTCGCTAAGTCTATCTAGGGATGTGTACATGTATTTTTAATTAAATTAAAAGAAAAACAATGTGATAATCAATGTACACTGTGTATTATAATTGTTGTTGGCTCATTAAGGTATCCTGTTCCACTGCTGACAAAACACTAATTCCACCATAGGTTTTTGTATGCACAGTTACCTCCCCTTAATTTTGTTTTTGAGTTTTAACTGTAGTGCAACTAGGATAGGATACTTCCATTTACCATGTAACTCAATTGGTTAGAGTATCAGTATAATGATCAGAAGTCCAGGGTTCGAATCCTGGTCTAGTCCCTTTGTATTTTGATATTCAGAACACTTATCAATTTATTTTTTTGTAAATACTGTAAGGTTCGTTTCTTTTCAGAAATGTTTTGTAAAACCTGTTGCCATGATGTCCGGAAAAAAATTCCAATGCAAAGTTATTTCCAAACATTGATTTTGTCAGTGGTATAGGAGTTCGTTTAGGGGCTTGTTTTTGCGAGAACCTACAAAAACATGGATCTTCACTCAGATGTAGCCATATCATTGGTGAAAAGGGCTCTAAATTTGTGCTAAAAACTCTATGTTGATGTTAGCTCAGATAGGTTCTTATTCGGATTGAAACATGTCGCCTGGTAAGATAAGTCTCTACTTTCTGAATTATCAGAAAGAGCCCATGTAGGTCAAAGTGCGGGAAGGTCTTGTATTTGTGTGTGATTGGTTTGCATTGCTGTTTGATCAGAAAGGCCAATATGATGTGCTCATTAAGAACTCATGTCTGTGTGTTTAGAAAGGGCTCATATTTCTTTCTTTTTTTAAAGAGCTCTATCTGATGTATGCTCAGAAAGCGCCCATGTTAGTGTATGCTGACAAAACATATATTGACATTAAAAATATTCTTAGTTTGTTTTGTGATTATAATGTTCTGGTATTGATGTGTGCTACAAAGAGCTCTTGTAGTTCTGATTAAAATTGTTTGCCTTTATATTGCCATATTGTGTGTTGTGAAAGATGTATGAAGGTGTTTATTTGGTCAACCAGGCATTGTAGTTTGTTTTAATTACGCTATCTGTAAATACGTGTACGTTCCTTATTCTATTAACTGGATGTATACCTGTGAAAGTCAAGAATGAATAACCAAACTATGAATGGTTGGTCTCTCATGACAGGTTCTACTTTGGTGACAGAAGCTGAGGTCTCTTCAGACAGGTTTTTCTGTAGTGACAGAAGCTGAGGTCTCTTCAGACAGGTTCTTCTGTAGTGACAGAGAGGTTGGTCTCTTCAGACAGGTTCTTATGTAGTGACAGAGAGGTTGGTCTCCTCAGACAGGTTCTTCTGTAGTGACAGAGAGGTTGGTCTCCTCAGACAGGTTCTTCTGTAGTGACAGAGAGGTTGGTCTCTTCAGACAGGTTCTTCTGTAGTGACAGAGAGGTTGGTCTCCTCAGACAGGTTCTTCTGTAGTGACAGAGAGGTTGGTCTCCTCAGACAGGTTCTTCTGTAGTGACAGAGAGGTTGGTCTCCTCAGACAGGTTCTTCTGTAGTGACAGAGAGGTTGGTCTCCTCAGACAGGTTCTTCTGTAGTGACAGAGAGGTTGGTCTCCTCAGACAGGTTCTTCTGTAGTGACAGAGAGGTTGGTCTCCTCAGACAGGTTCTTCTGTAGTGACAGAGAGGTTGGTCTCCTCAGACAGGTTCTTCTGTAGTGACAGAGAGGTTGGTCTCCTCAGACAGGTTCTTCTGTAGTGACAGAGAGGTTGGTCTCCTCAGACAGGTTCTTCTGTAGTGACAGAGAGGTTGGTCTCCTCAGACAGGTTCTTCTGTAGTGACAGAGAGGTTGGTCTCCTCAGACAGGTTCTTCTGTAGTGACAGAGAGGTTGGTCTCCTCAGA
This sequence comes from Mizuhopecten yessoensis, assembly GCF_002113885.1. Taxonomy (NCBI): domain Eukaryota; kingdom Metazoa; phylum Mollusca; class Bivalvia; order Pectinida; family Pectinidae; genus Mizuhopecten; species Mizuhopecten yessoensis. The sequence goes on from NW_018406672.1 coordinate 702,714, forward strand.
CAGGTTCTTCTGTAGTGACAGAGAGGTTGGTCTCCTCAGACAGGTTCTTCTGTAGTGACAGAGAGGTTGGTCTCCTCAGACAGGTTCTTCTGTAGTGACAGAGAGGTTGGTCTCCTCAGACAGGTTCTTCTGTAGTGACAGAGAGGTTGGTCTCCTCAGACAGGTTCTTCTGTAGTGACAGAGAGGTTGGTCTCCTCAGACAGGTTCTTCTGTAGTGACAGAGAGGTTGGTCTCCTCAGACAGGTTCTTCTGTAGTGACAGAGAGGTTGGTCTCTTCAGACAGGTTCTTCTGTAGTGACAGAGAGGTTGGTCTCCTCAGACAGGTTCTTCTGTAGTGACAGAGAGGTTGGTCTCCTCAGACAGGTTCTTCTGTAGTGACAGAGAGGTTGGTCTCCTCAGACAGGTTCTTCTGTAGTGACAGAGAGGTTGGTCTCTTCAGACAGGTTCTTCTGTAGTGACAGAGAGGTTGGTCTCCTCAGACAGGTTCTTCTGTAGTGACAGAGAGGTTGGTCTCTTCAGACAGGTTCTTCTGTAGTGACAGAGAGGTTGGTCTCCTCAGACAGGTTCTTCTGTAGTGACAGAGAGGTTGGTCTCTTCAGACAGGTTCTTCTGTAGTGACAGAGAGGTTGGTCTCCTCAGACAGGTTCTTCTGTAGTGACAGAGAGGTTGGTCTCTTCAGACAGGTTCTTCTGTAGTGACAGAGAGGTTGGTCTCCTCAGACAGGTTCTTCTGTAGTGACAGAGAGGTTGGTCTCTTCAGACAGGTTCTTCTGTAGTGACAGAGAGGTTGGTCTCCTCAGACAGGTTCTTCTGTAGTGACAGAGAGGTTGGTCTCTTCAGACAGGTTCTTCTGTAGTGACAGAGAGGTTGGTCTCCTCAGACAGGTTCTTCTGTAGTGACAGAGAGGTTGGTCTCTTCAGACAGGTTCTTCTGTAGTGACAGAGAGGTTGGTCTCCTCAGACAGGTTCTTCTGTAGTGACAGAGAGGTTGGTCTCTTCAGACAGGTTCTTCTGTAGTGACAGAGAGGTTGGTCTCCTCAGACAGGTTCTTCTGTAGTGACAGAGAGGTTGGTCTCTTCAGACAGGTTTTCCTGTAGTGACAGAGAGGTTGGTCTCCTCAGACAGGTTCTTCTGTAGTGACAGAGAGGTTGGTCTCCTCAGACAGGTTCTTCTGTAGTGACAGAGAGGTTGGTCTCTTCAGACAGGTTCTATTGAGTATTGTTTAAGCAAAACTGAATTGAAAATTAATGGAAAGTTAACATTAACCATACTTAATTTTATTATCAATGGTTTTCATATAGATTATGACTTTGTATTTTGTCATGGCCGTTTTCTTCTTTTACTAATCTTTTTTCATTTTATTTTATTTTAAAAGATATATAGCTACTGTACATTACTTATTATACAAAAGTGTTTAAAAAATTATGTTTAGACATTAGGTCTGTTAATATTTGAAAAATCTGCAAATGTGTAAAAGATATATAATAAAGAAGCTGTTTGTTCCAGATATTTTCTGTTGTGAGGAGGGCAAATATTCTTTGGATATCATAAGCTACATCATATAATGTAGCTCTATATACAATGACCAATACTTATAGTTCTATAGCATGCCACTGTCTGTTGGTAGCAAGTTGTATATCAAAATAAGTTATAGAATATGTGAAAGTAATTGTGTACATGTTTTTGAAAACTCCCACCCGACAAATTCTGCTTATGTTAATTTCCCTGTAAGAAAAATGTTTTCGGTGATTGACATGCTCACTGTGCCTAAGTATACTGTACATGTTACTTGTACATGTACCTGTAATCATAAGGTGTTAATTCACTGGACTTCACCTGCTTAATTATGTGGCTCAAATAAAACTGTGGTAACTTATAGTATGTTTTAGCTGTATAGCACCTACATTTTAGCATTGTTATCGTTTTAAGGTTTATCTTGTAAAGTCATAAATGTGACTTTGATTGTTAGATCAATTAACCACTTGCATTTCAAAGTGAAGGATATTACTTGTTTTCCTGTGCGTTCTTTAAGTTCTTTCTGAATTCTTGCTTCATAATTACACATTAGCGTTATTAAAATCCATTCCCTTTAAACGGCAGCAAATATTTTACCTCCAGTTATAGAGGAGGTCTGAATTGTGTCTTCAAAGGTATATTGTGGTTAGGATTATCTTTTTTATCTGTGAATGAATATATTTTATACCTATGTTAATATGATGCAAAAATGTAAAAAAAAAAAAGGTCAGGTAAACAAAATTTGTGTTTCTGCTTTCCCTATATCCTTATCTGTTGGGGCTATTTATAGACAATCACTGCTTTAGTCCTACTTACAAAGTAATCCATATGAAAACCGAAAGCTGAAACACAAAGAGTGTTTATTGTGGCCTTATAGTAGACATTGAAACGTTCCTATTGAAGTATGTAATATTTAATATGATGAATAAAAATAAATAATAAAACCACAAAAAGATAACAACCATTTATTTATTCTGTTTGATGTATCACGAGGATTTGCCATAAGCTGATTCATATGTGTCAAAACATTCACACTTTTTTTTTGGCCAATCTTATGGGGGAGCAAAGGGTCAAAAATGAACAGGTGAGATAAAATTATAAGCGACATCAAGAGGAAATCTATAAAATTATAAAAATAAGTCAATGATTTTAATAAAGTTTGAAATGGAGTTACATTATTATAAGTATCCAGTATCTCTTCCAGATATTAGAGCTTCAACTTAAAAAGGGACATCAAGTCGAAGAATAATTGTTGAAATATGCCAATAATTTCATGTGCTTTTAGCTGAAATTAGTATACATTCATTTGTTCTTTCCCGATATGCTAGAACAGTCACTAGGGTTAAAAAGACACAGGGACCTGATAATTTGTTACAGCTATTTGGACCTTTAATTAACTAAGATAAACATTAATGGGGATGTCTTTTTTTTTTTACCGAAAGTCGATCTAAACCCCTACAACAAGTACATTTACTCTGAACATCTTAGTTTAGGTCCAAATATAGCTGTAACAACTTCTCAGGTCCCTGTGTTGAATCTCGTTGTTGGCCACCGAGTTACATAAAAGGATCGATATCTCTCGCGGTTTGACAGAATTTACGGTATGAAAACAATCGTTGAACATAAAGATCATGATGATCTGCTGTTCAAAAGAAGGTAAATAAAAATCTGCCGTAAGAATGAATAAACAGGAAACCTTTTGCACTCATTTAAAAAAAAAAAAAAACTAAAAAGGAGGGTAACACAGAGGTACTACAGTCACTTCAGTGTTTCGAGGACCAGCGTTTATTTTCATACACTACAGTTCGTTGCGTCTTGTTCTTCCAAAGGTCAGACGGACATGACCTTTGCTGGGAGCGCTAGGTTACTTTAGAGGCGAAACTATTTGCGTAACAAAGGGAAAAAAACTTATCTTGTAGTTTGATAACATCGCGAGGATACACATTCGGGAGCATCGGTGTGAGAAGAGGGAAAAAAATCAAATTTTGTGCTAACGTCTAGTAATCAAATACATATTAAAGCACGCCTGATTTTTTTATACGACTTTCTCCTTCCACCAGACTTAAAGAGTTAAAGATTTTAGACAGTTTGTTTGCCTCCCTCAGACAATCACATTGTCGAACATTTCGTAGTCTGGAGGAAAAAGTGGTGTAATTTCGAGCTGGTACCCTACAAGTCTACCATGTCAAACATATCGGTAAATTATTTCCAGCTGTTAAAATCAGGACACGTTAGAATTATTCATAAACGACGTGATATGCTGAACTGTCACGTTTGTGTCGTGAATAAATCCAGGCTACTTTAGTAAGAAGTAAGTAAAGATAAGATGAAGGTCGAAAGTACTTCAACCCTTGAATTATTCAAAGTGTTCAATCAAACGGACCTGCAAGTCTATATAAATATGCAAGAATTGATATTGCTAGGAGTCGAACCCGGGACCACAGATTACCAGTCGAGTTTTCTTTCGATTGAGACGAAGGAACGCCCCAGCCAAGTCGGTAACGATCAACAAAAATAGTTCACCGCTTTGTGATATTTTACACACAAAAATATCTGTCCATATAGACTACATTTTTGTAAACTCTCGAAGTGTTATTCTTTGCACATGAAAATGCCAGTAATTATTTGGTTACGCGAGAAGTAGAAGTATATTTATTACAACAAGGCAAAGTAGTACAAGGTAATCCATATTCCCCCACCGGTAATGATTTCTGTATTTAACAAACAGTAAACGCATGTCAGGAACCATAAGTCACAGTGAGGTTACACCAGGTGAAATAGTACAGAAGATGTGTCCTGTCCCGGACAAACGTTTTCAAAAGTTAAGGTCAAACTTCTCGGACAGAAGAACAGACGGACGGAGTGCAAACCAACAGAAGAACCAATATTGTCCATCCTCTGCTCTCTTGCAGGTTTTCAACAGCTAATCATATTTAGCTCTCTCCCTCTGTTGCGAGATGAACTCTAAAGCGATGAAGTGCTTAGCTTGCTCTGACTACATAACCATGTCATCAAGCCTCGGCGTTTTTCCACAATGCCTTGAAATACAAGCTTTTTGACCAGGTATAGGGCTACCTTCAAATGCCAAGTTTGTAACCTCTCCAAACGATTATGTACATGGTACCTCGATGATCTCTTGTGGCTTTATCTGGGGAATCCCATCCTGATACTAGTTTGTTTCATTCATTTTTTCTTCGATTTAAGGAAATTTGCTAGGAAAGCATGTCTACGTAATTTCTTAGTAGCAGCATACAATTGTACTTTCTACTTCCTGTACCAGAGTTCTCGCTGGTCTTTTCCTGTCTGTGTTTGTCTTTATTCCTGCATTGATGATCGTTGTGTCTTTAGATTACCCCAGCGTCATCACCAGTCTGCATTTTGTGCTCCCATACTCGTATCGATCTCAATGGTAGTTCTACCGAGATGCTTTACATGCCGACCAATTTGTTGAAACCGTATTGAACTGCAAGCCGCTTCCACATTTCTGCATTTATTCACCATCTTCATGAACACTTCTACTGTTGACGTTGATGTTTCAAACAGTAGCAGCTGCCATGCTAGCCTGATGGCACTAGTTTGTGATTAACCATTTCTCTGGACACTTGATGGTGCTGTCATCACATACTACTGCTTGGTGGTTTGCGGTGTTCCTCCTTGACCTATACCTCAAACTAATGACTGAGTCAACCATTCCTCATATATACATCGTGGTTTGAGAAGTTTTAACTACATTGCAATGTCGTCTCCTTCAAGGAGACAAGACCCATCCGGCCAACTCTTTTGTAGGTCCACGAGCTTTTCTCTTTACTGCCTATATACTAACATCAACTCTTGTGATGGACAGTATTGGTGAAATAGTACATTCTGTACTTTCCCTTTTTCAATTTCTTGACATCTTGTACTGGTCTCCTCAACTGTCAACCAGCATCTTCCGGGTGTGCTTTGGAATGTGATTACGGTTAAGTGTTTCATCATTCAAATTGTGTGTTACGCATACGTTGCCGCTTGCAAGGTCTTACCATATCACTGTCAGGTTGTTTAATGAGTTGAATGATGGCACTTTTGCCAAAAAGCCTTTTGTCTGTATAATCCTGAAAATTCCGGAATGTTTCTCTCCTGACCTGAGCTTCATGTATTAACGTAACTAATTAAACTACATCATATAGACTGTTAAACATATAGAAGTTACGTTATCATCGCGTAGTCCTGAACTGGTCAATTGATTTCCTTTCTGTCTTACTCCTTAGCGCTAAGCCTTCCTCTAATTTCTTCCAGTACGCCAGTACATGCCTTTTCATCCATACTTTACAGACGAGCTCGTAAAGTCTCCATACTTACAGTATCAAAACCCTTTGAAAATTATAAATAATAATCTGTCATTTAGAAGATGTTGTATGGAAGAATTGATCTATGTAATGAATAAATGAAACCTTATCGAGAATCCGATAGAAATGGTGAGATAGCAATGCTAAAATAACTATCTCCTCCGTTAAATATCAGTTTATCGGAGACCAACATCGTCGAACGTTAACCTTCCTCCTCACATATTACGCTATAAAGCGGCAGATTTCAGGATGCCACATTGACGGTCCTATTTTAAAAATAAACGGAATTACATGTACGTGTGTTCACCTGCTTTCATCAGCTGCGGTGACCTTTTTGCGGCCGCCTGCCGTGAATAATACAGCGTAAACGTTTACAGGTATAACTGGTTTTATTTTTGCTAATTTATTTCTACATGTGTAACTGGCTATTTAAGCTAATCCATTTCTACAGGTGTTCCATGTTATTGTGGCAGTGAGTATTTTGTTTAAATATAGTTTGATTAAAATCTTTCAGACTTTCTATATATTACCAAAGTGGTAATATTAGTATTCATTATTTTGTACTTTTATATAATGTATCTCTAGCGCTATCTATTTTAATACATGTACTTGTCAAACCTGTTTGTGCAGTTCACATGTCCATCTGAGCTCTTTCACGTGTCTTGTCACGTGATTGCGTGTTCGTTCGTGTACCCGTGAGTTTTACTGGGATTCCTGCACCTGACATGAAGAGTACCTGACGTACATGTAACACGCTCTTGTACAACCTATATACATTAATTGAATAGTGCAGCAATATCATAAAATGAATTGAACATATAGACGACAAGCCGTTGTTAGTATTGTCATTAAGACCCCTGCCGGATTGACCCCTGCCGGATTGATAGGGGTCTTCTTTGTGATATCAAATAAACAAGTAAAATGGAATCACGTGCACAGTATTGGTTATTCTGCCATAAACCAGTGTAGAGTTGACCCGGCTACATTACCTGTCTACAGGTCAGGTGTATCTGATTAATTCATTTAATCCATTTCTACCGAAAAATAATGAATTTGAATTTTGTCAATTGAGCGCTTCACTCATTCTGATAATAAATGATGTCCTTCATTATCATTATCAAGTCTAATGATTACATTAATTGTGCCTACGTTTTCGTTCAGGGAAATAGTAGTTATTGTTTCGCAATTATAAACGGGTTGTATATAAATTATATTTAACAGTCTTGTTTTAAGTTGTCTTGTAAATACATTATGTACGCGTATCCTGTGAAAATGCATTAAAACAATAGTTTATTAAAATCATCGTTGATAATGAACCTATGTGCATTATAACAATTTTTAATAGTTCAGGTTATATAAGGCTTTAAATGTCACCTTCGGTGGCCATTTTCAACTTCAATTTGCTGTTGGGTTATCTTTGAGTTGAAGGAGCATAAATGTATTTATTAATTAGCTTAAAAATCGTGGTTACAGCTATTTGTAGGTTGTAAACGTATATACAACTACATAACGTATGACCGTTTTCGACCCCTCCACCACGGGGTCGCGGATTCGAGTCATATGTGAGGCATTCTCAAGGTACTGGCCGCAAATCGGGATTTTTTCTGTGTTATCCTTATGGTAGACACTTGATTTAATTAACTAAAAAGAAGAGATATACATGTATCTTTTATATAACACGTGCTTCTACGTTACACACAGATTACACAGAAAGACTTATACATTTGTATATATACACGTTGGAATGCATGCCCTTTTGTCAATTTAGTGACTTGTAATTGCATGACGTATCCCTGTCAAAAGCATAACTGATTGCTATCACTAACACGGCATGCCAGGCAGTCCTGATCATTAGACAGTATATCGTTGCAACGCCATGGGTTCAAAAGGGCGACGGACAATAATGCACGTTTACCTTGAGCTTCATAAAGCTTCACCGGCCAATTAGTGACAGTATCTTGGCTTTAAGATTTGAATGATGAAATGTAAACTTTAAAAAGTCTTTTATGACTTTATTTGTTGGAACCAATTAGTGTTCGTCGTAATTGATTAGGAGATCAAATAAAAAAGTGCAGAGACAAACACGTTAACTTCACCTGAAAGACTTAGGATACTCAATGAGTGGTTATCCTATACATGTAAAATCTACACTAATAAACTATGCATCTAATTAGAGGTGACAAACCTACTTTATACCCTTTATTATAGAAAAATATCAGTTCAGACTGATTGAATGGTTTCTTTTGAGTTAAACAAACATGATTGCTACATTTTAACCTAGCAAGGCCATCTGTCACTTCTTATCTGGAAATGATCTGTACGCTAAACCAAGCATTACCTGTTTTTAAAATCAATCATTCAATTTTTAAAAGGGAAATGTTAGACTCTAATCCATTCCGCTGTAAGAGTAATGCGTCTATATCCACCCAGAGCTGAATACCACAGTGAGTAGGCCTAATAAATCTGTGTCCATCCAGAACTGATCATTACTTGTCGTTTTGTGTTTCCTGATCATATAATTACCTACGGTACACGTATTTTCTTTACTCAGAAGGTATAATTAAAGGACCCATCATTCGTCTTTGTAGTCTGTCTTTTACACTCTACTCAACCGACAGATAATCGACCGTCTTTATCAATATAAATAACTTTATTTTGACAAAGGTAATTCTTCGAGATTACGGCTTCAAATTGCTCAAAGGTAAGGAAAGCAACCTTTTAAACGTTTACTAACACCGTGTTAAGTCTCCTTTCGGAAGTCATCACTCCGATTTCATGACCTTTCATTAACAATTATTTTCGGAACACCTCACCCATTTCTTCAGTTCCTTCCCATTCGGAACACCTCTATCGATTCGGTCATCTTGGATAGGAACTGAAATCGGCGAGAGGTGTTCCTAATTGTTCCTTCCATCAAATATGAGTGAATCGACCGAAGTGTTCCGAATGCAAAGAGATTTGATGAAAGAAATGATTCGGCTGAGGTGTTCCGATTGGTTAAATCTCCCCACTTTAACGTTTTATGTTAGGTATATAGTGCATTACGAGACGTACACATCTGACGTACGGGTCACCGTGACGTACTCACCTTAAATACCAAACCCAGATAAATGTACCGACCTGAACGTTCATGTATAGTCATCTTGACGTAGCCGCCTAATCGTTTCCACCTGCACCAGCCTAAACCTTTTCACCTAAACGTACCTACCTACATGCTAAAAGTACCATGATAAATATACCCACCTTTATGTCCTATTTGATATTCCTTACCTTAATACCTTAATACAAGTATCAAGATAAATAAACCGACCTAAACGTACCCATCGACATTGTCATGTGTTATAATAGCTACGTTTTATTGTTAAGTTGAGTTTGTATGTTGGCTATTGCGTATGTACATGACGACATTTATTCTGCCGTTGAAAATAGACTTTACTTAAGCAAACATCACGGATATATTTTTATGAATGTTCAAGCAGACAACAGTAATTACGCGCCAAATTGACCATATCAATGACTGATGTGTATTGTTTTATTTCTGTAGAATTGAAAAGGTCATTACCTATTAAACAACCTCAACACTGTTTCGAGTTTCAGCCGGTTCTCATTCAAACCAAGAAGAGAGTGCAGTTAAATGTTAACATTGACCCTGACCTAAAAATAAGCCCGCTATAAACCTGAAAACGTGCTGGAATAACTTGTATGAATCAATACCTTTTCTAAACTTAGTCCTTGAGAATGTTTGTTTGAATATCTTAAGTGTTGTTTTGTCAGGAAGTCATCCGATGGCCTTCCAGAACAATCGTAGACGTGACAGAATGTTGATTTATCAGCATTACAAGTGCTAACCGGCTTCAGCTGGTGTCAGCGAGCCACCGGCAGTAAAAATATACACCATGGCGCCATATATCACATGAAAAAGGGATAGTAAGAAAAAGTTGGAAACAAAATACTACAAAACCAACTTTTAGTTTAATACACAAGTTCAAATATCCAAGGCCTAAACGTTTTAACGGGGTGCATATTTCTCCAATTCGGTTTAGGGATACCAGATCGATTCCTATCTTCGTCTGTTTAAATTCTTCTTGAATTAATTCTAGCTATTTCTGTGTTAAGGTGCTTTAATTGGGGGATGCTGTTTCTTTTCTTCAGATAACACGATATTTACTTGACAAGAGGGGAAATAGGATAATCGTTCTTGACAAGTGAGACCCGACTAGTACAGCTGGCGAGGCCAGAACTATGTCTGTCTGTAACGTAAACATGCTAGACGTGTTTATACAAACGGTGTCAGCAAACGTAACGTGTTACGTGTGAATGTGCCGTACCGGTCTATGGAGAGCAAACAGGGTCAAAATTGTAAGTGATCAATTCGTTAAATGATTTATATCTATTGTTTTCTTAAAATCCTAAATATTGAGACTAATTTCTAAATTGTAAAATTGTGATCATGGCCTACGGAACATTTTATACTGTAGTAGAATTTGTTTTTCAATCCTTTTTTCACACTTTTTTGGTAATCGAAGTGATTTAAGCATTAGCTTTCTTGTAAGAATAACATGTAATAAATACGCGGAAATGTTTTGAAAGCTTTTTAACAAACAAACAAAAATATAGTTTGGATGGGAAATCGAAGACTCATCGCTAAAGAAAATATATTAATAATCATGCTGGTGTTAAGTAGGGTTCAATTCTTCATCCCCTTTTATCAATTATATTATTAATTTTATCTGCAAATTATTTATCATTCTATATAAAAGTTAACGACCCAAAATATAGAGTAAAATTAACAAAACAGTCTTTTCTGTCATGCAAATATCGACGAAATATTTGGCTGAAAATATAATAAATATGCAGCTGTGACTCAGGGCTCATTTCTTCACCCCCTTATATTTCTAATATTTATGAAGATTGTAATCAATCTGCGCTGTAATGTAACATTTTGTGCCAAATTATCCATCTCTCTATATAGTTGCTAACGACTCGAACTATGGAGGACCAGGTACTGGCCGTAGGTCTGTGGTTTTTCAACGGGAACTCCTGCTTTCCTCCACCACCAGAACCTGGCACGTCCTTAGATGATCATAGCTGTTAATAGGACGTAAACCACAAACAAACCAAACAAACAAACTATGGAGAAAAATATATCAAATCAGTCTTCTCTATCATGCGATAATCGACGAAGACTGTTTAAGTTTCCTTTATTATTAAAAACTGAATGTACAGTATTCGTTGATAAGTCCTAAGGATTTTAAGTATTAGGCAATATAGAAATTATAAGTGGCAACACATTTGCAGAAGTCAGCAACCATAACAAACTAGTGTTCTCTTCTAACCCACCATAGAATGTTTATGTAAACCATATAAGTTAGAGACCTCTTCAAAGCGGCTTAATTTGAGAAAATTGAATAATACACTTGATAATAATTTATTATTTTGTTCAACCATTCGACTTGTCATTGAATATGCTGACATTGTGTTTTAAAATATACCTTTATTATCTAAAAAGGTAGGAAAAGTTAACTGAACGCCGTACAAAATAAAACTTCATGATATCGCTTGCAAACAATCAAAAACAAACAAAAGGGTTAGGGGTTAGGGTTACATTTATCATAATTGATCCTTTCAACTGGTACTGATAATGTTTGATTCAATCAATGTGAACGGTGGCTTAAATGTTTATATATTAGCTATATAAACCTTCATTTTTGTTAGCAATTCGACTCTAGAATCAATACATCAGCTAATTTGTTTTAACGTGTTTTGTCGGAAACTATGAAAGTATTAAATACGCAACTGTATCATAAATGTGTCAAATATTACGATGTTCCTGTGATTAGTACCGTTATCTTGTTACTTCTAGTAAAATTATTTATACCTTAAGTCGTTTTTTTTGTCAGGGCCGATTCATAATAAAGTACATGCATCATAAATAATATCAACGTAATGCAATGGGGGTAGTGATAACCTAAATACCTTAGAGAGAAAAAGGTTATGGGTATACGTACCTAAAGGTACAGATAAAGTCGATATGTGTTTTAAGGACATCAGCCATATAGAGACCTCCAATAGAATTTTGTTTCTTATCTATCAACTTATAAAATATTGCAAACTTTATAGGACACCAGATTGTGAGTTGGTGTAGACCATTCCAAAAAATCTCTCCTATATTTGGCAGATAAAAACAACGATAAAGTTCTCAATTTAACTCGCGTCGGCCAGATTGATAACAATCTTTAGCTATGTAATAAATACATAAATCTGTCAAACATACACCAGCACGGTAAACAAATGTCACTAATGAATCAGGTAGATCTTTTAATTCAAAACAGTTGTCCCCTTTGCGATATAAGGGCATTCATCAAGGAGGCATTCTTAGACCTGCCAAGTTTTATGAAACATGTACTCGACTCATTTTCAAATTTCACATGTACAGTGTAGGAAAGGGGAATTTTAAAGGGCCAATATGTCATTTAACAGTAGTCAAATATATGAACTGGCCCTTTCTTATTTCTTATTCTTTAAAATGATTATTGTCGATGATGTTTTAATCATCCGACATGATAACATATTTTACTGATACATGTACATGAAAAGGGGTTTCACAATGACATTCTGTTGTATATCATGTTTATTTGAATGATCGAATAAGATGATTTGTCAATTTGGAAAAGAAACAGAGTTTCTGGAGTTTTTTCTTATCAAATAAAAAAGATGCACTACCTCGTGTAAGACAAACATGATAAATAGAAATACTTCTTTAACAGATTTCTTCACTTATGGTACAAAGCTGAATGTGTTGATTATTGATATGCAAATGCAAATACCAGAGAGAAAAACTCATTAGTCATGCAAGTCATATTTAATTAAACCTGACTTCCTTCAACGAACTCTGTCTGTTATGACTATTAATGAAAAAGAAAAAAGAAAAAAACTTTTCGTGAATGCATTCAATGATAGTTACTGATATGTAAATCTTTCTCTTTGAGCCGAATCCTGGCTAACTTCAAATGGAAATTTCCTATTTCTTTCAACCAGTGAGAAACTAAAATATAAAACAAAGCTTTTCAATAATATAAATTTCTATATTTTGCCATTATATCAACAAATATTTGTAGAAACAGCATCTTATTGTAGAATGGAGAACTATAAAAAATCTTGATCCTGTTGGCTTTCCATAGATGTTCATACTGTCTATGATAGTGACATTGACTGCAATAGGTTCCTTAGCAACGGAGCATTGGCGAGCAGACGATAAGTAAATGTACACATTCCATGCTGGAGACTATCCGCGGAGAGAGATGGCTTTAAAATTCTACAAGCTTTCATGACCTTAAGCAGGGCATATGTAGCGTAAAGAGTTGGGAAACACTGACGCGCATTGGTACTTCCCGATTCCAATATATATGCCATCTTTTCGCCCAGCACATTGATCTAGTTTTGTATACACGTGATCATAAGGCGGATGCTTACATGTATAACACATGTAGACATACATTTCTATTCCTATACCACTATACCGTTTTCTACAATTTCTCATTTAATCATTTTATCACGATGAACTTGATATGAAGTTCTAATAATGAAACGCCAGGATTGAGGGAAAATCTAGTTTAGTGTCATCAGTATTTTAAAGACATATATGGAGACAAATATAGTACCTACATCAAAGTAAGGAGAAGTCAACGAATGTTTTGATTTTTTTTTTGGAAATGTTACAAAGACATTCTTTATTTATTATGATTAAATGATTTATATTGTGTTCTATACCAATCTGTCATGGATGAAGACAGAAATTAAGTCCCTTCCGTGGTCAAAGGCGTTCTTGAATTACGTCGATGAAAACGGTAGGTATTAAACTCAATAAGATAGCATAATCAGAAAGAATCATTTTTCATAGCTTGGTCGCTATAAATGTCATTTCCACCAAACTCTATAATGTTTTTGTAAAATCTTTGCTGATGAAAATGTGTTGTCACACTCTTACTTACGATGGCCGATATGGGCCGGCAGAAATGTATCATGACTACACATAAATCTGCCCGGCAGTTTTCTCAGAGAAAAATATGTCCAGAATAAACATAACAACTGGTTTTCAGAGCTCAGTACGGGTTAAGGGTTAAGGTATAGATACTAAAGTGTGATTGCATATTTTATTAGGTGTAACATTGTAAAAATGTCAATATTTCTCCCGCATTTACTAGTCGACTTAATCCGGATGTCAAAACAATGGGAGGAATACAATGATTTTAAAACAATACTAACGCAAACCAATAAGAGCAAATTCGCCATCATCCACAAGCGGTAATTTAATCTGATTCCCTCTGTCTTCATAATCAGTTACCAGAATGAATGCCCTTCAAAGAGAATCTATCAATATTACTGGGAGACATTATGATGTGCTCATTTCGATACATTAGGACGATCATCAGATGATTTTCGTCATTTTAACAGGATAAGTAATGGACACAGGCACTGTCTGCCTCTATAACCATATATCATAATGTTACATATAAATGATGTCATTTGTCCCTTTCAGATATCTGTCTGTAACTAGCAACACGACTGTACTTATACTCTAGGTTTTGCCAATGTTTATCTAATTTGATTTCGAAGTCTCTTATAGTTGTTGAATTCATGACATATTCGGGCAGACCATTAGGCAGTCCATCAAGACCATTTGGCAGACCAAATATCAACAGTTCTGAAACTAAACGAGTTTTTTTTTCTTATATCTAGTCTTCATGATTAATTAATCATAAATCATACTACAGGTAAAAGACGCATAAAGTACATAAAAATTGAATATCAATGACATGCACATATTACCGATGATAATACTGCTTAAATGATACATGCTAAGGAATTGAGACACGTTTATAGTTATGTTGTTGGGCTGTTCCACACGTGTGTTATAATGGTGTCCGCTAGCCTACCATTTACTCAGACCGCTTAAAGGTAAGGGTAATTAATTTTGGGATCGTTTTTCGTGTTCTGTTTAGTTTCCTGAGATGATATATTGCAAAGTACCTTTCTGTCGGACATTTTTTCTCTCCAAAAACACTGCCGGGCAGAAGTCATGATACATTTCTGCCGGACAAATTTTCTTTGACCCTGCAGGTAGTGCGTGAGAATTGTACCTGCTGCCCCCAATTGCATGATCGTAAGAGGCAACTAAGTTTGGGATCTTATCTCTTCTCGCCTTTCTGTATAACTTTCTTCTTTCTAATGTCTCCCTTGACAATGCCTCACTTTTGGCCATTTGTTGAGCGTTCGCCCCTGTGAGGAAGGCTTTGGGTTCTGTCCCCTGGTCGAGACATACCAAAGTCTTTAAAAATGGTAGTTTATACTCCTGCTTAACGCTCAGCAAATTAGGAGTGGGACGACTGGTTCGCCCGTTGTCAGTATAATGTGACCGGGTGTGGCGTCCTGCTGGGCGTCTTCGGCAGTATGTTTCAGTGAGGTAGCACTATAAAGTCGGCATCAGTTCCGCGCTATCACAAGGAGACGAACACGAACATATCGCAGCCTCCCAAAATATACGCACATACACTACACGCATGCATCTAGCACACAGGGGATGCCGTCCTTAAATGACCTTAGCTGTTAATAGGACGTTGAACAAAATCAAAAGAAAAGAAAAAAAATTATCCGAGAAAACTGCCGGCCAGATTTATGTGAAGTCATGATACTTTTCTGCCGGTCCATATCGGCCATCGTACTTGCGTGCCGTTCATATACTTACTCTATTGCGATGAACTTGTTTCTCGACTAGATGTTGATAAACATGTTTCTCGATAATTAATGATGACAGGGTGTGTTTTTCGTGTGTTTCATTGGAATTCGGTCAACTCTCTACGGCTCGGGCTTTTCCGGCTTCTGCCGTGATTGCCGAACGAGCCCGAGTGTTTCTTGAAATAGAACAACTTACTCGGGTCTTTTCCATCAAGCACAGCCAGACGATCTTCGTCGATTTCCGGTATATTTCGTTACGTTTCAGTAGACTCTAACACCTCGAAGAAGACACTATATCCCGAATACGCAGATAGTATATAAAAGTCAGTAGCAAACACTGTATCTTCATTAGAAATACTTCCAGATCGAGTGCGTAATTGAAATATACCGTCTTGGGTTATACCGTCAAAAACAAGGTAAGTGTTTTTTCAATGCTTTTAAATACATTTCACTTAAGAATTATTCATATAGCGATAAATTAAAGAGCGAAATTATGAACGATTTCATAGGAATTTCCCCGAAAAGTATGGATATGCAATAAACAGTACCCATTATAAAGGTCATATTTGTTCACGCAATATTTCGAACAAATAAAAAAAAAAAAGATTTTGTACAAGTATTTTAAAAAATGGGAACTGACACCAGGAGCTCACTTATGTTGGTGACAATACAAAAAACGATATTCAGGTAAAACATTATTTTAAATCACAAAATGCTACACCATTTTCATACCTCGCGTATATTGATTTTTGTATTGTATTTATTGTTCGAGTCGTACTTCTGGACGGCAATTTTTGAGCTCGAGATTTGCCTATGATACAGTGTATACTTCTGGCGACTGATGACAGACTGATTGTTTTTCTTTTTTTTGGAAAATAATACATTGATGAACTAAATTATCTTTAGAATTTGTTAATATTTTTATATCTATTTGTATTCTATACAGATATTGAATTTCTACATGTGTCATTTATATATGATACATTTTAATATCAAAAGCAAAATATATCAGATAAAATATTTACGTTCATTTGTCACAAAGCTGATCATACTTTACACAAATTGGCGTCTGCATGTTTTGATGTGATCCCAGAGATCCAACGATACTAGGGGTAACTGGGTGTAGCAATTACAGGAAAGTGATTGATGATACTTCGAATGACGTCATCATACAGATGGCTGACACAGAGGTAACGTGAACTGATACCAGCATTAAACGAACATTTACCGTAACATGCTTCTATCAGGTCCGAATCTCAACACTTCCATTTTGGGACGTGAACAGCTGTCCAAACATACGATTGACAACAGACACTAACGTGTGAGTTAGAGAATACATTTGTGGTATCACGTCCACAAAACGGTGTTTGTGGTTCAGTGGTTAGGCATATAACATTTTCGTTTGGAGAAGTCCGATGATTCATCAATGGAGGAACTAGATGTGGTTTTTTTTTTATAAAAATAAGCAATAAATGTATGGCAACGGCCCTACACCGACAATCATATTTATGATTAGCAAATACTTGTATTACCATAATGTCTTAACTATCAAAAATACACCCTTGCTTGACCTCTTTGAAGGTCTGAATATCTCAATTAGCCAATAAAACAAGACGGTTTTACATGCTTCCCTATTACATTTTAATGATGTCAAAATGTCTTATCTAATATAAGTGAAAGAGTATTACGTGGAGTAAACAGTTATGTGTGGGCTTTAGGGAAATCCACAATTACCGAACCCTTATCAAGAACCATACCTTTCTTTTCAACATCACCTGATAAGTTGTCTCCGAATCGATAGCAACTAGATGTGGTCGTGTAAGTACAAGCTCCGCAAATGCAACTTCTCATCTGTTCGGGCCTATGATTCCGTTAGGAAGTTACGGAAATTGCCAGGGGCGTTAGTCTGCATTTCCTGAAACAGCAGAGGGATTTTGCCTGAAAAGGGATGTCTTAGTTATCGGACTATCACACGGCTGATACAAATCTAACTCCATAGCCTTTGTAGTCAGGGTCAAAGCGGGAACATAGTCAACTTAAACGAATCAGCTTATGGAGAGTGGATAGAGTAGAGACGTATAAATATACATTTAAGTAACGATCCTTAACTCTACCCTATATAAGGTCTATAGTATGGATACTCCATGAGTAGTGTAGGTACAATGTATGTTCCTACAGGTCCAGCCTAAATAAAGTCTCTACGGCTAGAGGTGACCAGTAGAAGAAGAAAAGTATCCAACTTGTTATAAAAAGTTCTTTTGGTACAACCAATAAGAGTTTCTTTGTGACGTTCCGATGACTATAGTACGATGTATACACTGTCATCTTCATTAGACAAATAACCAGTGAAGCGTATCTGTCTGATGAAGGTGACAGTGTACATATCGTACTAGCTATCGAAACGTCACATAGAAACTCTTATTGGTTGTGTAAAAAGAACTTCTTCTAATCCATACTTACCAATCTGAGGTAAATGTTTAGAAATAGTATCCAACGATCATCGTTGAGAGCACCAGTTGCTATGCTCCATGCTACAAAGTCTTTGTCTGATAAGTAAGGCCTGTGCGTATGAATGATTTTGTTTTCAATTGGAAAGAAAACCAAAAACGTATCAAAGAAATTCTGAGCTTTGCATGAATGAAGTCCAGTTCAAAACACAAGGATGCAATGAAAGAGAAACAGTTTTTACAATTACCTAACTAAAACTAATATTTTAGTTGAACAACTTCAAATGATATCACGATCTTTTTTATTTTATTTCTCTTTATTGAAATGAAACATATTTATGTTCAAATGTATGTACAAATCGTCTGTTGCCTTTATTCAAGTAGTCTCATCAAATATCAAAGTATAAGCATGCCATGACCCTGATAAAGGTTAGGGTACAAAAACCAATGAGTTTAAGGTTGTCTCTGTATATTTCACTTCGTCTGTTCAATCAAAAGCCATTATATATTTATTTTTTTAAATAGCAACGTCATAAAGTTGGAGCCCATATTTCGATGTAAATAATTTCTTAACATTTTCTTCGGGTTGGTAAGCATGGATTGTGAAAAGATTCATGTAGCACAACCAAATTATTTTTATGCATGAACCTTTTCACAAATCAGGTTTATATCGTAATCAAACATATACCTCAAAAATACCTTCAACGTTTTGAGAACAATTTCGAACATTGGCCTGATAGCAAATCGACAGACACAGGCATCGCTCATTACCAGGCTCTGTTACACAAATATGTACCAGGTTTTGTCTGTTTGGCCCTTTTCATGACTTCGCAACAGCAGATACGATATGACAAAGATGTCAACAGATGTTGAAGTGCATTGTTTTACGTAAAATGGAACAACATTGGTTTCTAGACACGGAAACCTAGCAATTCACCAGCTCACATTATTTTGACATCCGGCTTACTAGATGACAAATGATTCAATGCGAACAGACCATTTTGCTTCCCTCAGCGTCCACAATTTAATAGGAAGAGGTACGGCCACTGTTTTACTTTAAATCCAATTTCTTTCCCTCTAACTGCTGTCAATCACAAGCAAATGTGAACCAGAAACCTATACTTTTTAATGAATTATTGATATAATTATCCACTGTTATCATTATACCTTTATAAGAATTGACATTAGATGAGCATTCTTTTAAAGGCGACTATTCTCTTTCAAAGATATAAATAGTATACTATTTATCATCTACTTAAATATTTTTATTCTCTTCAGTTATGCAGTATATGCTTTGTCATTCGCATACATTGGTTTTACGTGTTTAAGAATAGGGACCTGATAATAAGTTACAGAATGCGTTCATTTTTGAACCTATCCTAATGAATATATGGGAGTGGTACGAGATGATCTAGGGGTCGTCTAGATCAACACTAGATAAAATACCACCCTCATGTTATAATGGTATATATATATTGGAAAAGACAAAACTAGCATTTGAACATTGTCACCAACCTAAAGTTTTCGATGCCAAAACCATATTTCTGATGGGTAAACAAAACATTCTTGGCACATTTCGAAAGATTGATTTTATCCACGCAAATTGTGTATATCGTCCACCAGAAGATCGCTCCTGCGAGCACCTAAACTTCTCTTTTGCTGGTAAATTTTGTTGCGCTGTTCGGAACAACTTACATGGTAATGTGGTTTAACGTCAAGATAAGGCACACACTAAAGTCTTTACGAATAATTTGAAATTTTGTTCTCGACAGCATTAAGTCTCACCTGTTGGAGACATCGACCTCATGAATATGCAGAAAGTGGTAGAATAAATAGCAAAATCATGAATCTTCAAGAGCTTACCTCCTTCTTTGTATACGGTGAAATTCTGCATTGAGAGACAACACGTAAGTGAATTCTCAATAGTGGTACAATGTAAGCTAACAAAGACACTTAATAGAGTAATTCTACATCGTAAACTGTTCTATATGGGGACGAGAAAACGGCGGTCACTTTATAGAAGGGATAGCTCACCAGGGGTGATTTTTGATAGGGATAGCATTTAAGCGCGTGTTGTCCTTAACCCTTTAAACCACAAATGATACTTCCTACACATCAGGATAGATTCAAATATATGCAACGAATCATGTAATCGATTCTCAGGTCCATGTGTTCTATATCCGTGTGAACTAATTGGTTCCCATGTCCCTGTGCGTTTTGGTCTCTTATCAGGTAATTGGTGCTCATGTCCCTGTGTGTTCTATGTCTCTTGTGAGGTAATTGGTTTTCAGGTCCCTGTGTTTTCTGTGTTTTTCCTGAGCTACATGTAATTGGTCCTCGTGTCCCTGTTGCTCGTTTGGGGTCTTTCGTGATCTAATTGGTTATCAGGTCCCTGTTGTTCGTTTTTGGTCTTTCATCATCTAATTGGTTATCAGGTCCCTGTGGTTCGTTTTGGGTCTTTCGTGATCTAATTAGTTATCAGGTCCCTGTTGTTCGTTTTGGGTCTTTCGTCATCTAATTGATTATTAGGTCTCTGTGGTTCGTTTTGGGTCTTTCGTGATCTAATTGGTTATCAGGTCCCTGTTGTTCGTTTTGGGTCTTTCGTGATATAATTGGTTATCAGGTCCCGATGGTTCGTTTTGGGTCTTTCATCATCTAATTGGTTATCAGGTCTCGATGGTTCGTTTTGGGTCTTTCCGGAACTAATTGGCTATCAGGTCCCTGTTCGTTCTGGGTCTTTCGTGAGCTACACACTTCAACAACATGCATACATTACAAAGATAAAGGTCGAAACATATGGTGTCATATTTTGATACGTATTCTGGACATGAACTACATTAAAAATGTATTCGGTTGCTTCGGGATGTCAAGTTTAAATTGTAAACAAGGTGATGTGTGCTCCTGCATAAACTGTGTAAAGTTTATTGTATTTATTATAAGTCAACAAATCGAACACATTTCTTAACGAAATTGTAGCTGTTGTACCCTGCCTCACCCCGAACAGAGCACAAACGATTTCGGAGTAAATAATTAAAAAATGGTAACCAAATTGCCACATTTCGTGATTTGTAATATTAAAAGACGTCATTAGATTTATTCGGTAGTGTTTTGTAAGACAAGAGACGGAATTTATGTTTTGTAATTTAACTTATATTAATAAATTTAAGGAACCTTGGGATCTAGAAAAGAATAAACCTGTAAATTTCCATTCAGTTTCGTGACTAACGTCACTGTACCCAAAACAGGACATCAGCCAAAACGGGAACACATAGGGGGAAAACGGTCAAAGAAACTGTCATACAATGCAAAGAAGTATTTTCATGTATGCAGATTTCATTTAATGATACTTAAATGAACAATTACGTGTGTATAAGATTTATTGGCTGCTGATTATCGTTTCATTGACAATTTAAAGTAAGGAAATATCAAAACAAAACTTTCCTGATTTGCGACGCTATTTATTTGGATATCATTTTCAAAAGGCCATTTTATCAAAACTAATGCTCGTTTGGAGAAGAAATTTAATCAGAACCCCATTTGACTCTAAACTATTTGAACTGCGTATATATACTTTTCTGCTGATATTGATCGTTTATTCCCAAATATTAGTCAAAATACCGAAGTGTCTCAGTCAGGGTACAGTAGGTTCAATGGTTTGGTTTGTTTGTGTTTTACGTCATATTAACAGCTATGGTCATTTAAGGACATGCCATGTTATGGTGGAAGAGGAACGCCGGAGTTCCTGGAGAAAAACCACCGACCTTACGGACAGTACCTGGTGACTGCCCAATGTAGGCCTCGAACCCGCGACCCAGTGGTGGAGGGCTAGTGGTAGCAGAATGTCAGACGCCTTAACCACTTTGCCACCGTGGTCCCTGGGTTCAATGACCATACGTGTTCCTGATAGCATTTCGCGTTCGCGACTTTATCTGGTGTTTGTTCTGAACACAGGGACCTGATAATTTGTTTCATCAATATTTGGACCTGTACTAAGGTGTTCAGAGTAATTTTACATGTTTTAGAGATTTAGATCGACTTTCGGTAAAAATACCACCCCAAATGATCATATATATTTTTTACCGAAAGTCGATATAAACCCTTAAAACATGTAAAATTACTCTGAACACCTTAGTTTAGATCCAAATAATCTGTAGCTGTAACAAATTATCAGGTCCCTGTGGTTCTGAATTGTAACTTTAACAGATGCAATGTGTTTTTCGCATTCGTGATTCTAAATATTCGTCCCATATTTAAAAAAAATAACGTTTATAATGCATGGATTTATGATTAAATATACGTTTCTTTAATAATAACAGTAACTCGTCAATTCCGGAGATTTATATTTTTAGGTTATTAGTCCGCAAAAAAAAATAACACCCCTTACCGTTAGCGATTCCATAACTTCAGATGCATGAAAGGAGGTCGGAGCATGTATTTCTATCGCTTAAGTTATCAGTTCCGCGGTAATGAAGAAGTGTGTTTGACTGGGTTTGTTTTGTGACTTGATGTATCTATGCGGTCCGTATTGCCATGTGAAAGATTCCGAGACATAGCAAAATCTTGGTTCCCTCGATCAGGCTTATTTTCCGATTTTTTACCGACAATGATATAGCATTGGTAAGTCATTGCTAAAAAGAAAAGCATACCATTATGAATTTTATGAAAAATATGTTAGATGAAATAAATAAAAATAAACAAGTCAGCAACAGTGGTCAGAGGGTGAAAATGTAAGGGGACAGACAATACGAACCCCGCAACTTCTGATCCAGGAACTGCCGCTCTGGACAACGAAGCTATCTTAAAATGGTAGCTCACTAGCCCAGTCGAACTACACATATATCAAAAGCAAATTAAGGTGAGGTTACTTTGAATAAGAAAATTACAAAGTAAGGGGACAGTTGTTCTAAATAGGAGATTTACGGTACTGGAGTTCTTGGAGTGTTTAGTCTGCAGTGGGATATACAGAACAGGGATCGTTAAAGTGTAAAATAAGTCAATCTATCGTGATGTGTGGTCTAAATCATTTCGATAACGGGACAAATGAGGCCAGTTAAGTGCAACATCATACAGAAAAGGCTTTTTGTAATTGTTTTCACCATAGTCGGATATGCTGTATGATCATGCCTGTAACTTGTACTACGACCTTTGTAATGTATTATTGGTGATATGAGTGTGACCGAAGTGCATTGCTGTTTGATGTTTCTTTGGGGGTTCTGTCCAGAGAGATTAGTGAATGAACTGAACGTGTTAGTTCATTCACCCCTAATACTTAATAATGAACTATTCCAACCTTTGAATTGGAGGCGTTCAAATGTGTGTTCAAGGGTGATCTTCTACAGTAGTTATTGGCGCCGGGCTTACCTTTGATCAGTCGCAGGTCATGTTTCAGAGTGGAAATGGTTAGAAAAAAAAACACAAAGATCATTCGGAAAACTTCGGCCGATTCGGTCATCTTACATTCGGAACACCTTGGTCGAACCGGTCATCTCTAACGATGGAAGGAACTGTAATCGGGGCGATGTGTTCCGAATGACACGAAGAGCCTGATCGAAGCATTGGACAGGTTTTCGAATACGTACCTCTCAAGTGACTATACATTACGCCATATCTTGCTGGCCAGATAGTCATGTACATTTACAACAGTATGTTTGCTCTTTCACGTGACCCCAAACGACCCAGTGTTTATATATCATTCACCATTGACCGATGTGTGTGATACGAATGGTGTGCAAATCGTTTCAATTGGTTACAGAGATGTATGTTTATTTATATACAAGGTGGCTAATATATGACATTACCCTGACGTTACACACGTTACAAGGCACATGTATTGCTACTATGAGAGTACTATACACACCAAACGCTGGCGGGAATAAATAACAACAGCACGTTTGGGGGATCTCAGAAACACTGGTCCGAAACAGATAAACACCATGCATACAGACAAACAGATAACCTGATAAATACCGAAAGTAAAACCAGGTGATCCAGTGGCGTACAAGCTTGTCCTGCGACACACAATTGGTCAGATAAACGTGCAGTTTGTATATCGACTGTAATTTAGTTTTGCCATTTTCCGAAAGCTAGAATTTGTTCAGGCTATATTGTGTAACTTAAAAACAATCAGCTAATGCAAAATGTGCTGACGTCATAAACCGCAATGTTCTGATTGGGTAAGTTTCTTGGAGATGCAATTACTGCACTATGTTCTGTTTTAGGCAAAATTATTTAGTTTTTGCCAGAATTGAATAAATTTATTATTGACTAATGTTACGGCACGATTTCTCACCCCGACACGATTTCTCACTGAGGTATTTTTCTCTCATTCAAACCACCAGAATGAGCCAAGAAACCATGGAAATGCGTTTGGACTGGCCACCATTTTGAAAATATCATTTTTCCCCTGAGCTTTTTAGAAGAAAACGAATAAGCCAGCCAATTAAGCATATCCCATATTTGCCAACACTGCTTGCGCCGAAAAATTAATCGCATCTTTCTAACGTGTATGGTAAATATATCGTAAAAGGTTTTAATTTCGTCACGTCGCCTTTTCCGCATTGCGGCATCGGAGAGTTCCAAATTCGTGACGTCACTTCACGTGAAACTGGGTGTAAAGATACAAATTTCCTACACCCCTTTTTTATCTAGAACAGTCCTATCTTACACACAGGGAAATTAGAGAAAATACCTTGTTTGCACACGGGAACGCAATTCATATGAAAAACACATTTCGAGAAATTAATGAATATTCGTGAATTTTGGGTCCGGATCAGTACTTTTATGAGATTAATTAGTTGTTATTAATTGATTAAAATCGTTCTAACGCGGTTTATTCAGCAGTTGGCAGAGAATGGATAGCTATGTAATACTAACCAGCAATGTAGTGTGTGCTTGATAGGAGCTGAACTGCTAATTAATCTGTAACTAAGCTTTCAAAGGGACATAACTCCACATTGTCTATGTTCATCATCACGTAACGAGCCAGACGTAGGCTAGACAGTAAAAGAAAAATCAATATTCTTCCAGCTGTATGCGTTAGAAACATTTCAACGCTAAGCTGTTTTATCCCTCAGGATAAAATCCTTATATCCTAAATGATAAACAGATGATTGAATATTTATCCTTATGCGATAAATAGACCACGTATCTTCCGTTGTAAGTCAGGGAGAGTTGTGTATACCACCTGTTTGGCACGTGTGCCAAGATATGCTTTAGACTTGTAGGCAGGAATCGGCCAGAAAAAATGATTCTAGTTAAACTTTGACCTCTTCTTCAGATTTAAGCTACCTTCTACTGCACCCTGAACCAGAGAGTGGTGTTCAATTAACGTACGTACACATATATTATACGTGTACGTACACATATATTATACCTGTACGTACATATATATCATACCTGTACGTACACATACTTAACATACAAAAACACACATCAATATCATACTTGTACGCACAAATATACCATACCTGTACGTACACATATATCATACCTGTACGTACATATATATCATACCTGTACGTACACATACTTAACATACAAAAACACACATCAATACCATACCTGTACGTACACATATATCATACCTGTACGTACACATATATTATACCTGTACGCACACATTTATCATACCTGTACATACACATACTTAACATACAAAAACACACATCAATATCATACTTGTACGCACAAATATATCATACCTGTACGTACACATATATCATATCTGTACGTACAATTACATGTACTGAACATACAAAAACACTCATCAATAGCATACCTGCACGTCAGCATAATTACAAAAAAAAACCACTCATCAATATCATACCTGTATTTATACATAATTAACATACAAAAGCACCCATCAATATCATACCTGTACATACACATAATTAACATAACAAACACACATCAATATCATACTTCTACGCACAAATATATCATACCTGTACATACACACAATTAACATAACAAACCCCCAACAATATCATACCTGTATATACACATAATTAACATAGCAAACACCCATCAATATCATACCTGTACGTACACATATTTAATATAACAAACACCCATCAATATCATACCTGTACGTACACATATTTAACATAACAAACACCCATCAATATCATACCTGTACGTACACATAATTAACATCCAAACGTTCATCGTTATCATACCTGTACGTACACATAATTAACATACAAACGTTCATAGTTATCGTACCTGTACGTACACATAATTAACATAA
Source organism: Mizuhopecten yessoensis (assembly GCF_002113885.1). NCBI lineage: Eukaryota > Metazoa > Mollusca > Bivalvia > Pectinida > Pectinidae > Mizuhopecten > Mizuhopecten yessoensis. The sequence continues at coordinate 728,982 of NW_018406672.1, forward strand.
CAAACACACATCAATATCACGACTGTACGTACACATAATTATCATAACAAACACCCATCAATATCATACCTGTACGTACACGTACTTAACATACAAACGTTCATAGTTATCATACCTGTACGTACACATTATTAACATACAAACGTTAATCGTTATACCTGTACGTACACATAATTAACATGCAAACGTTCATAGTTATCGTACCTGTACGTACACATAATTAACAGAACAAACACACATCAATATCACGACTGTACGTACACATAATTATCATAACAAACACCCATCAATATCATACCTGTACGTACATATAATTAACATACAAACGTTCATAGTTATCATACCTGTGCGTACACATAATTAACATACAAACGTTCATCGTTATCATACCTGTACGTAAACATGATTAACATAACAAACACCCATCAATATCATACAAGTACGTACACATAATTAACAGAACAAACACCCAGCAATATCATACCTGTACGTACACATACTTAACATACTAACGTTCATAGTTATCATACCTGTACGTACACATTATTAACATACAAACGTTAATCGTTATACCTGTACGTACACATAATTAACATGCAAACGTTCATAGTTATCGTACCTGTACGTACACATAATTAACAACAAACACACATCAATATCACGACTGTACGTACACATAATTATCATAACAAACACCCATCAATATCATACCTGTACGTACATATAATTAACATACAAACGTTCATAGTTATCATACCTGTACGTACACATTATTAACATACAAACGTTAATCGTTATACCTGTACGTATACATAATTAACATACAAACGTTCATAGTTATCATACCTGTACGTACACATAATTAACATACAAACGTTAATCGTTATACCTGTACGTACACATAATTAACATACAAACGTTCATAGTTATCGTACCTGTACGTACACATAATTAACATAACAAACACACATCAATATCACACCTGTACGTACACATAATTATCATAACAAACACCCATCAATATCATACCTGTACGTACACATAATTAACATTAACACTCATTTTTTGCGCGGACATATATATTCACTCGTGCGCTCCGCGCAATCGGGAATATATTCGCACGTGCAATAAACTCTTTTTTTTCTGATTTGTTAGAAAAACACAAGTGTGTGGTCTTGCATATTTATTTTACAGAACTGTTTCCCTTGACTTTCGACAGTATTGGATCATTTAGAAATATAATGCTAACTGTTAGTTGTCCAGTATCGCACAAGTTCTTAACTTGCCGAAAATATTAGTAATGAAAGAGATTTCTAAAGGCAACTGCCGAAATAATGATATATACTTTCAGATTAGTGTGGTCTCATAATATACAGTTGCATTTAGTTGAACCATCATCACATTTCATAATATTTATGCTGTCCTTTACTTTTTAATATAAATATAAAAAAGCTCACTGTATGCTTCGAGGCAAGATAACTTTGAGAACCGTTGTACTTAAAAAAATAGACACAAAAAAGCAGGAGTCGCTGATTTTTTTTTTTTTTTGGGGCCCGTTGGGATTACATTTTGAAGCGGCATCAAGGCCGCTACTCAATGCAATTTGTGTATGTTGGTGTTATCTTACATACATGTGTTTCTATCTAGACCTTAGGGTATAGGCTCTGAAACCTTGCCTAGTAGAAATTCATTGATAATGTCAATGTTCCAGAGCCTATACCCTAAGGTCTAGTTTCAAGTGTTGGTGGGAAACACATGTATGCCTGTGCAGGGATTACATCTGAATGCTATGAACAAAAACCTTTTTGTCTTGAAATATTTAAAGCTTAATCGTAATAAACAAAACGTAATATGTAAATTTAGAACATCAAATAAATATAAAATTTCCTATAGAAACAGAAAGATGGAATAGATTCCCACGCGAGAAAAGGTTATGTCCTCTATGCAATAACTGTGTTGGGGACGAATACCACTACTTATACCAATGTACTAATGTATCTGTTGTAGCTCTAAGACAACTTTATATACCTAATTATTATTATGTCAACCCAACTTATATCAAAATGAAAGGAATGTTCTCAATATGTAACACGGTACTTTTAACAAAAGTACGTACATTTATACAAAGAGTAATGAAGCTACTTAATATCTGAAATAAGTTAGCTACAAGAATTATTGAAATGGGTTGTTATTGTATGAATTGTATTATGTGTCATATTATGTGTGTACTATGATGTCCATCAATGTATACTTTGCAATATTTGACCTCTTGTTACGCACGTATACGTGTGGCCTGAGCGTAAAAAATAAAACTTGAATAAAATAAAATTAAATTAAAAATTAGAAGTGAAGAAACTAAATGATATATAAAATCATTGAAACCAAATATCAGAATCAAAACATACCTCTTAAATGTGTATAAACTGGTAATTATCATCGATGGAATTTATTTTTGAATGTCTCTTCTAAGTTTACTTTATCAAACCCGAAGTTTAAATCAATTCGATACTCTCTCCGTATTTTCATGTGCAAATATCATTCAAAAACAATTTAAAAATAAAAGTATTTAAAAGAAATAGTCAAAGTTTAAAGAATTTGTTTATATCACATGATAGTTGCATCAAAATAATTGTTTCGATTTATCTAACACTTTTCCATAAAACTACTGCAACTTTAAATTTCTAGTGACTGTGTTGCTATCGTCGATATCATCAAGCATATTCTTCTTCTCCTTTGAAGTATTAATATGTGCGTGATTTTAAATCAAGTGATTTCGACTCGCTGGAAATACAGCATATGCTTACGAAGTTAAAGGTCTTAACATCAAATGCCTTCTTGACGTCTATTGTGCTCCAAACAAATATTCCTAAATGAATTACGTCCTCTTCTTAAATGTTCGTTCAAGCCCATTACAAAAACAAATAGATTCTCGCAATTGGAGCAGAAGGTTTTTATAATGAATCCTCGTATCAAGGCAAATGTGACAGTTGTGTCATTCGGCATGACTTAATGATCTGCGTTTTTGTCAGTTGTCAGGCCATCCAGAGACTTGTTTAAGAAGCTGGGCTGCAATCTGATCGTCGATAATAGTTGAAGAATGTTCGTTGTCCTATCGTCTGCAGCTTGAGTTTTACCTCACAATGATCATGTATGTTTTGGAAATGAAAAACGCAGGCATCAATCAACTCTCGCATCCTCTGGCAATTCTGATGGCAGTTTTAAATAGCCCAGTAAACATGATACCTAACCTCTATCCCATTGTCTCTCGGGTTTTTTTGGATGACTTGTTCGTTGATATATGTTTTCCTCTGTGTACTAATTTTATTCATTACATTGGCAATCGGCTTTACTGCATGCTATCGTTAATTTGTATTGACAGTGTTTTCTCAACCGTTCACAATCTCATCCACAGCCATGTAACAATAATGTGCATGGTTATTCAAACGTATCATGGATGGGGTAGGTATGTACAAGGCGACATATGACATGGGTTTTCAAAAGAATTGCCAAAAAAGAAGTTTGGAAACGCCTTTTGGTTTTAATGCATCTGTATAAATCCAGATGAAACAATGAATGTATCCACTGTTTCTAATCCTAATGTGCAACTTCATATCACCACCAATGGTTTTGAAATTATCAGGCTCTTTGTTGAAAGAAAAAACAATCAGAAAAGACATTTATTCGAAATACCGGAAGGTGAAGAACACTTCTGGATGATGGAATTATCTCAATACGTTTCCTAGCAACAAGAACAAAAAGTACTATAGGTTGTCACCAACAGACGACGAGTCAGAAAAGTAATGCCAGTATACGTCCTTACACTTTACATGTAAGAAATGTTCCCGAATTGAAAAAGGACAAACGTACATAGGTCATAAATGGAAATAGGTGTTATTGGAGTACATTGTTTTCACAATTTTAAATTAGACCCTAGGACAAAAGGAAAAAGATAAAAGGAAAAACAACAGGGAGAGACCAGTAAAATAAAACCCGGAGACTAAACCAGACGTTCCGGAAGAGGAAGTGTTTCCCGTACCAAGTGGGGCATCCGTCTTACAACTTGTAGGTTTATCATGTCTTTACACCTTTCTTGTAGTAAACAAAGAAAATGTTAAATGACAATTAAAAACAATTATAATCAATTTGGCATTTTTGCCACTTTTTAAAATTAACAAATAGAAAAAATCGTCACGACATCTTTTCTATCTTGATGTCAAGGAGCCATGCAATGCAATTTATCGCAAACATTTTTTGCTGACTGTCTCTTGCATCCTGACTTTACATGAAATCATCAAAATAGCACGTTGTTAGCAACTATGTTTTGTTGTCTCTCTATTTTTATATGTATCCCTATTGTTTTGGTGTCTCCCTATTGTTTGATGTCTCCCTATTGTTTTTGTGTCTCTCTATTGTTTTTGTGTCCCTCTATTGTTTTTGTGTCCCTCTATTGTTTTGTGTCTCTCTATTGTTTTGGTGTCTCCCTATTGTTTTTGTGTCTCTCTATTGTGTTGATGTCTCCCTATTGTTTTGTTGTCTCTCTATTGTTTTGGTGTCTCTCTATTGTTTTGGTGTCTCTATTTTTTGTGTCTCTATTGTTTTGGTGTCTCTCTATGGTTTTGGTGTCTCTCTATTGTTTTGGTGTCTCTCTATTGTTTTAGTGTCTCCCTATTGTTTGATGTCTCCCTATTGTTTGATGTCTCCCTATTGTTTTTGTGTCTCTCTATTGTTTTGATGTCTCCTTATTGTTTTGGTGTCTCCCTATTGTTTTGGTGTCTCCCTATTGTTTTGTTGTCTCTATTTTTTTGGTGTCTCCTTGTTGTTTTGATATCTCCCTTTTGTTTGGTGTCTCCTTAATGTTTGGTGTCTCGAGGGTTTTAGTGTCTCTATGGTTTTAGTGTTTTTCTATTGTTTCTGTGTGTCTCTATTGTTCTGGTGTCTCCCTATTGTTTGATGTATCCCTATTAATTTGGTGTCTCCCTATTGTTTGATGTCTCCCTATTGTTTTGTTGTCTCTCTATTGTTTTGATGTCTCCCTATTGTTTGGTGTCTCCCTATTGTTTGATGTCTCCCTATTGTTTTGTTGTCTCTCTATTGTTTTGATGTATCCTTATCGTTTTGGTGTCTCCTTATTGTTTTGATGTCTCCCTATTGTTTTGGTGTCTCCCTATTGTTTTGTTGTCTCTCTATTTTTTTGGTGTCTCCTTATTGTTTTGGTGTCTCCCTATTGTTTTATCCAAAACGTGATATGTAATATAAAAACGTGTCTGTAAATTAATCGTATTAAGTGAACTTATATGAAAAAGTCGAATGCCTCTGATAGCTTCTTCGATATGTCGAAATCATCCGTGAAAGATTATATATCGTGTAGTTAAATGACTTCCGATCGATCTGCCTACTTCCGGTCGATCTGTCTTCTTCCGGTCGATCTGCCTACTTCCGGTCGATCTGAATACTAGTATCGTATTCCCTCCAACATCGGTTCGTATCCATGCTGAACAATCAAGGAATTATTCCGCCTTTATGTACGACTGTTGTTTTTTCAATGTCAATTTCATGTGTGCTGCTTGTGTATTTTCTGTCGTTAATCTTTGACACATTTCGCTAACATTTTGTCTAGTTTGACGGCTTTTGTTGATAGAAGGAAGATTAGGTCAAAAATCGATCATTGACAAAAGGACTAATCCATCATAAACAGCTAAACATGTGACTAAAGTAGCGTAGTATATGAGGATGTTAATATAAAGGCCTGAAATGATCACCACCATACAGGAATGAAAATATATATTTCTTTATTGCTTGTTGCTTGTTTCTTTGTCGATAAAGGTAGCTTTGTATTCATTGACAGCCTTACAATTGGTCATAAACATGATAACAATACGATAGCGCGTGTTCAAAGGAAATCCGTATTTGAATTAATATACAAGAGCTGCGTCAGTAATTTTTTTAAAGAAACTTCTCAGGCTGGGGGGTTTCCTGAAGCCCAAAAAACCCCTCTGGATCCGCCACTGGCTCGTTACCTAGTTTTTTAAATCACGTGTTTAAATGATGATACCATTGAAAGGTCAGGTAGACACACGCCATACTTTGCTACCTTGCCGCGATAACTTGATGAATAACTTCAATGAATAGTAATTGATTACACTCAAGTTTTATCAAAGACACGCTCAGTACTGCTGATAAGAATTTAAAGGTACGGTCAACGCCTATGGAGATTTAACATTAGCGTCGGCCCCCTCTTGGAATTTTAAAACAAGATAAATAAAAAAAGGTATGGGTATAGGAAGATTAAATCAGGGACAGTTAGTTTCAGAATTCATTTAATGATCAATAGAACCTCTTTGATTTACACTTGTGTGGATGTTGAAGGTGCGGTAATACAATTCCTCCTAGAGCATTTAAAAGATACAATTATTATAAACTTATATCATCATCGTCTGCAACATATTTTAGCTGTTATTTTGATACCAAATATTACACTATTTTGAGAATGAATTGGTCATTTTATTGATGATTAAATTAAAAAAAGTATGTGAAATTTCATTACTAATGAGAAAATTTCCATTTTTGACACGTTAATTTTATTAGTTCTACAACGAGTCTATTTTTCATACTTGCTTAAAAGTTGGCTACTAATAAAATCTTTCAACATCAGTAATTTCAAAAACATTGAAAACCGGTAAATTTGTCATATAACACTTTTGTTTAAAAAAAAAAGAAAAACAACTTTCTTTCCACTTTTCCTTTATCTCGTGTTTCTTCATGACCAAAGGTCTTTGGGTCTTGATGTTTGGCAAGTAGGTTGTTCATGTGAATGGATTTACGTTTTTAAACATTGATGACCTTGACCTTCGTTTAAGGTCACAATAATCAAATTTGCTAAAGAAATGTTTGTATCGGGAGGCAGACAAGGATATCTTTCCTTGCATTATTTGTATAGAGTTAACGATATAAAATAATGTAGTATTCCTTCATATTTTGTTTAATATATAGGCAATAGGCAAAATAAAATGATAACTAGAACTGTACGCCGGCAAAGGTAACTTATCCCGCCCTCCCATATAAACCAGTTTTGCTGATATCGTCCTAGTAGTAAAGGAAGAGTTGTCAAGACAGAGATTTTTAACAAAGGGCCATAACTCTTTAAAAGTGGTAGAAATGAAAAAATACTACTCTGATGCACGACATCAGGGGGTAATTACCATATCTGTAAACTTTCATTGAAATCAGCCCACGATTCATAGTTCATGAGGAAGACAAAGTTTTTTTAACAAAGGGCCATAACTCCTTTTTAAAGTGGTGTGATGTAAATGTACTACGTACTTGGATGCACAATGTCAGGGGGCAGTTATCATATCTCTAAATTTCCTTTGAAATTGGCGCCATAGTTTTGGTGGAATTGTCTGGACAAGAATTTGTCAACAAAGGGCAATTTCTACTTAAAAAAGGGTCAGAGTGAAAAAAAATACCAGGATGCACAACACTAAGTAGTAGTTATCATATCTGAACTTAAGTGTGTAATAGTTTTACTATTATTACTATTTTATTGTTTTTATATAATTGCTTATCTTTGTCTTTAACACAAACTCAACCTTAAGTAGTTCTCCAGAGGAAAGATTACTTTGGCAGGATATATATTTAACTTTAAAACAAGTGTAATACAACAAAGTGCTTTGGTATAATACACAAACAGAAAATGTATCAGTATTTAAAATAATAATCCTTGATAATCAAATCTCCATGATTATGTGAAATTGACCTTTGATCATGTTTGGTATGCTAAAAAAGTACTTTACCGGTTTTGATATTACATAATAATGATTCTGTAGACAGAATATATATATATCGAAAGTTTTTTTAAGAAGTTTCAAAAATAGACTACCATTGCAACTATATAAAGGCAAGTTGACAATGTTGGTTATATTAAAAAATTTGTGAAAATTTGCATGTTTTCTAATTAAAAGTATCACTACGCTTACTTCATGTATACCAATATGACATATTTAGTATCAAAATAACAGTGACTATATACAGTGTTCACTAACATAATTCATTTTCAAAACAACATTCGCCTGTGACACATATCTGTCATTTTGTTAGGATACCCCCGTCACTCAACTCAACCTGGTGTTATGCAAGGAGGTCCACTACGGACACATGGCATACAGGTCATTTGTTTGACGAAAATTAACAGTTAACCTTTTAACCGTTCACTGTATGCATGTAACCTCAGGGATTTGTTACAAATGTCTGAACTAAACATATGCTATATTGATATGGGTCGCAGCACACATACACTATGTATGTGTGTTGTGGTAAGTATCAGCAAATGTGTATTTTAGACATTTGTAACAAACCCCTGTGATGTTATTGAGGTTTTTCCACATCCGTTGAACACACAACAGGGAGTATGTTTTTTCAGATATTTTGCTCCGATTCGTTAGAGGTACTGTACAAAAGTTTTCTTTAAAATTAGACTGACGGTTTCATCATCAAGTTTATCCATAATTTATTTGTATGTTTACATAAATTTAAATTTACATCCATGTAAAATACACTGTGGATACCACATATTCCTATATAGGGTTATATATAGACCCTGAACCGTTTTCATTTACCAAAAGTGCGTTGCGTTTTCGTTGCGTTTACCGTTTGAGGTGCGTTTAGCGTTGAATGTGCGTTTCACTGTTAATGTACGAAAGTGATACATGCAATCGTTAGCTATGTACAGGTTATGTTAAGAATATATGTGTGTGTGGGAGGTACAGTGTACGTGTGAGTGGGTGTTTATGTGTTTGTGCTGAAATGGGGGGGNAATTTTCAAACTAAAAAAAAAAAAAATACACAAATAAAATAATTTAATGTTTGAAATAAATAAATAAAATAAATAATCTGTCAGAATTTGGACAGCGTCGTGTGCTAATTGATGCCTATGATGCATACATGTACGTCTATATACGTACCTTAATTGAACAGCAAAGTTATAAGAGGCAAATAATTAAGATATTAGTTATGATATATTCTGAATATTCCATTTTCATACTGATACTCTTCTGTTAAATACATCTACAAAACTTCAACCCTTTACGCATGGATTCGTCTAGTTGCGATAACGTAGCTTCTGACGACGAGACATATTTTTTATATATTGCGTCGTCAGAGCTACGAAGCGGTCCTATGCCAACTGATGGAGCAAAATCAAAAGTTCGTACCTCATAGGAGTATAATGTTACCAAATATTGAAATAACGAATTCTTACTAATGATAAAAAAAGCTCTTGAACGAAGTTAGTCAAGTCCGTCTTTGGGGAACAAAATAGAAACCATTGCCATGACAGATCACGCGTGATTTTATCTTAATTATTCATTTATATATATGGCCTGCATGCCGCCATGTTTACTACAAATTCCATATTGGGTCACGACACTCATTTATAGACGTTTGACCTATATCGGAAGAGGGGCGAAATTTCCAGCATTGCGATCCATTCAGATTTCGATTGCCCTTTCTACGTTAGTTGATAATTTAACGACATTTTAGGCAGTGTTTAACTTCAAATTATTCAACATCTTGAAAATGAAATAGTTGATATTCCAACCCTTAAACCATCAATGGCCATTCCCCAGTCCCTAAAAGAGAGATGTAATTATTTAAACACCTTTTTTTCCTGACAATTCTTAACAATTCCAATGCACTTGGATATATAACATAATTGACAAAGGCAGACATACATATTGTCTTTACTTTTGTTTTCGTTATCAAATTGATTGATTCATTTGGTTGCTGTTGCAGAACAGAAGAATATTATATGTATTATATTTCGGTTAGCTTGTACTAATAATAATAATAAAAAAAACCATAACGAAAACAATAGGGATTTCCATCCGAAATGGAAATCAACAATAGGGATTTCTGTCCGAAATGGAAATCCCTAAATAAAGGAACTATACTGTAGTGCATGTGTCTATGAACTCATTATTTCTCATAATTGGAGTTCAGCGCAATCACAAATTTATGAAGTAATGCAATTCTGTTAATGTATGCACACGAAGTACAAGGTGCATCATTTAACCTTACCGGATTAACGCATTGATGAATTGACTCTCCCTCTATATATATGCACAGAAAAATCATATGCAGAAACTTCAATTAACGAAATCATATGTGATATTTCAACAACAACAAAACGTCTTAAGTATGACGTAGTTTGGTTTCATCTTTGTTACCTTAACATAGGTGAATACTCTAATCTGAATGGGGTCTCACGTTAATCGCCTTCAACGACCCTTCAGTAGGATAGGCAGGTGACAATACCTGTTTACATAATACTATTACACAAAACCTAGGGAAGCTGTCATCCAATTCTTCTTAACACGTGATCAGATTATGTTCAGTACTTTTCCGTGGTAATCTGGGTCAACAGGAATGGTGGAAATGTATTGAATGCATGTATTTTTTTTATGCCGAAAAAAGGGGAACAAATTTGAAGCTACAACTATGCCGGTGACATAAACAAAACAAACGAATATTAGATCAGCTTTCAATGTTGTTATCCCTTTTTATTTGTCAAGCGAAATGTCAAGTTATTTTCAAACTATAAATTGTATGGGGGCGTTTCTAAAATATAGAATTATGTTCGTGTTTTCGGGTTATTTGTGCATGTGGGTGCGTTATCACGCTAATAAAGCTTGAACAAAACCAAATGCAATACATGCAACTGTGGTATAAAAGAAAGTCGATCATATTTCCGTGCATTCATCAAAAGCTCTGTCTCAGATAACCCCTAACAAATAGTTAGGGGTTATTGTCATCTCATGTTGCATCCTAACAGCATTTCTTTGCATTTGAACAAAACGTTTTAATTCGAAAAGAGTTTTACTTACGTCAATAAACATTATTTATAGATTTTCGGTTGTGTTATACGACACGGAGCCGCACAGCTTGCTTAGCTCATGAAGGTTGAATTAAAACATAAACACGTTGGTGTTTTTTTTTAGATATTATGGAAAAGATATAAGGTAGAAAATAATCTTTTGTATAACAGATATTTTCATCAGGTTAACAAAACAGTCCTGAAAACCATTATTATTCTAAACAATTGCTCGACACTGTTGAACTTGTCATTAAAATCAAGTCCTTTCCTTAACGCGTGTAATGTAACTGATATATTACTAAACGAACTTAGAGCATTGAATAACAGGTTTTCATTTCCATCAAAGATGTCCTGATTTCTTTTTTACATTTTAATTCATGGTCTATGAGAAAAAGACAATACATTCTCTCCTCGCTATATTCTTATCTAACAGTAACATTCAATACTAGGCGAAATATCTTTTTCATCATTAGTAAGTATTAGTATACAACTTTCCTGTTTTTCTGGAACGTTATGTCACAATAACTCCAGAGCCTGTTCTTATCGGGAATTCCTCAATTGATCTGTCCTGTTAATAAATAAACGTGTAGCTAGGGTTTTCTATCGGAAAACTGTCATTCTACGCTTTATGTTTCGGTCATGAAATGATTCCTGTACCATTTCAGTGTCTTATATAATTGTTCATCGTGTCCTTGACCTTTAGTGACCTACATATTTCTCCTGCGTGTAACATTTAAGGATTCCCTTAACACTACTTACTGAGACTACCAATTGGAAACTGTTTTCCGGCATGTCGTTAGCTTTGCAAGTCATTTTTGTGAAGAAAACCACACATTGCGGGACGTGTATGCAAAAATAATAAAGATGAAGTAAACAAAACATAAACAATAATTTACATAAACAATAACATTGTTCTGAGTATAAAGAAATCAATGAGGCTATAGAGGGATTCGAACCCTGGACTTCAGATTGTTATACTATCGCTCTAACCGTCTAAGCTACACAGACAACGGAATTATCCTGGTCCAAATGTCCTTTAGTTATATTCAAAAAAAGAAATAAACTGGTTCACCCCTGAAATTCCATAATAAACTATTCCAACCTCTGGACTAGAAGGGTTCAAATGTGTCTTCAGGGGTGAATGAGTTAACTGTATACACGAAAAACCACAGTGCAGTGGGATAGGGACCCTTAAACCAGAAAACGCTTAACGTTCTGGTTCACATGTTTTCAAAATATCTTTTGTTTTGATTCGGGGATTTCTGTAACTGTTGTTACTTTGAATCGACTTCGAGGCTCGTTTTGTCATTATATATCAACGCTTTAGTTGTCATGTCTCACAAAGGCTTTGTTCTCCCATATCGTGACTAACAATCAAAGAACACACAAGGCAACGCCCCCTATTTTCGATCAATCCAAACAAATACCCTTTTTCTGTCATCAACCTAAAGGAATGTACAGCTACGTACTACTTTTTAGCTTATTTTAGACTTATTAGGCTTTCCTTTCCATCGGTCCCCAAAGTTTTATTTCAATTTTGAACCACTTCGACTACAGTATTTCTCAGTCATTAATTTGGATAATACGATAGGTGATCAATTACCTACACAAACCGTTAACTGTATAGATAAGTCAATGACCATTAAAAATGTGTGAAAAGCTTTGTCAGCTTTACGAATGAATCAATAGCGAATTTAAACCAAACAAAATGTATCATATTATATTTATTTTAAAACAAAACTACTTATTCACATGATCGTGTCACAAATCCCGAAAAATATTTAGAGAAATGATCTATGAAATCATTATATTGATTTTTCTTTAAGAACAGTTGCAACTTCCCGAGCTTATTTTACTAACTGTTCCATGCGTTGACCTTGCTTCTGTTACAAATGTAAACATTACCTGATAGCCATCAGCAAGTGTACAATGACCTATATAGGTTGCTGGGCACAACGTAACGGCGATAACGGGTGTTAACACACCACGTGGTCTATTGTGTTTCATTGAAGCATAGGAAATGAAGCAAAAGTCGGTTAACAAAAACTTCGGAATTCGGTTAAAACGAAAAATAAAAAGTCCCTTTACTAATCAAACACGCTTTATCGTCTTACACCCACACATAACTGTTTACACAACCAATGTCAATCTTTAAACTGTTTTATATATTGGTAGTAAACGTACTGCTACTCATTGCAAAACAAATCTTCAATGTAGATGTGTGTTGATAAAAAATGACTTTAAATCATAAAGTTGAAAGTTTGTATTGTAGAAAAAACCCAAAGATAGTATTCTAAGTTTAAAGACAGCGGGAAAAGGGGGATCAGTGCACCATTCACTAAACCTGTGTTTAATGCAATTAATATCTTACTGGACGTAACGCTTAAAACACTTTTACCGTGTAATCGAGATACATCTAAATAAAGTATTAAACAAGAATACAGAATAGATCTATTTTAGAACATGTATCAGGGAGACAATTTCGGCTTACATTATGTTGTAGTAGCCAGAGAGATGATCTGCAGACAAAAACGTGAGCTTTCTTCGTTATAAAGCACGATGCTGGGTAATTATATAATTGGCTACACGAACAATGTGTCTCTGTTGTAAAATAATGGAGATTACTGGCTCTTGTGTGGCTTATAGTTGCTGAAACGTTGAAGTTCAATGAAGTTGTGACTTTTTGAAGAGATAAAGGAGTTCAATATCTGTTTCAATTACATTAGACTGGCAAATAGATGATAATGAAGCACTGATTCACAAATGAGAGGAAACAAAAAAGGTTCAACGGATATCTGAATTTAAAAAAATGGTCAGTGTTGGTCTGAGTTGGATCAAGAGGCAATAACTGTAATGTGTTATGTACACTTACAGATTAAATTCAAATATGTAATGATGTAAGAGCATGAAATAAATATAAGAATGTTTCAATTTGACGAACTTATATGAAGTATCCGTGGTGAGCTTCATAAATCTTATTTGAAAAGAAAACAATTTTAAGATCCCGTTATTTATTATTATATACAAATATTGCAAGTATTGCTGAATACTTGTTATTCCGTATCTACCTTGTTACATTGAAAACTGTAGAATTATATCATTTTAAAATTTAATCAATTCATTATAACTTATAATACATGAGTTCATACGCAAAAAAAATACGACATGGCTGTCCATAATATTACGAGGAAATTTTGATGAACTTATTTCGCCTTAATTGGGTAGGAGAGTGAAGTCGAATTCAAAAGTTTCAATAAGATGCATACATTTGTTGACTTCCTTTTAAAAACTAGAATCCCCGAAAAGATATATTTTGAAGAGCATTTGCGAAAAAAACAAAACAAAAATCGCCAAATAATACATTATTTAGCATTTTTACAGTAAAAAGCAATACTTTTTTTCGACACAGTTTGTTCTTGTTTCAATATTTGAATTCTGTCTATTGACTAACTGATATGGTGCGATAGGGGGTTGTGTACACACATGTACTCTAAACTCGTTGACAACACGAGCTATACCTTTGTGAATGCTACTGCTTATGTGTTATCTGAAAGTCCAACGTTCATGTTTGTTTATCAGATACATACGAGTAAAAAGAGATCTGTGCGTCAACAAACACAATAAGAGCAGCTTTGACAAGGGGAAAATTAACGGGAATCTTTTTCCACCCAAACAAGCAGACATCAAAAAGTCATGGATTACTGTATAAGTGGAAAGTTTCGCGTTTAGAAGTGTTTATGTTGTATCTCCTTTTTAAAACAGGTTGCTGCGTGGAAATTCGCGCGTTGGCAAAGTTTCTGAATACTATCTTTAATATAAAACCTATATTACATTATATATGTTTAATATCTTCATGATAATAGAGGAAATAAAGATGTCTATCTATCTGTTAATAAATATTAGCGCGTGGACAGTTTTACGCTTATGTTTCAATGCGAAACACGCTAATATTTCCACATCACAAAAAATCTCATTTTTACAGTATATTAAGTATCATTCTTTTTAGTCAGAGACAAACTATATACAATATCACATACAATGAATATGGACAAAAACATTAAAAAAAAATTGAAAGTTAACTTAATTAGTTAACCTCATCCAAAAACAACAATATTCAAGCCTTGTTTTAGCTCATCTCGTGACATGGTGCATCGCCCGTCGTCCGTTGTCAGTCTGCATCCTTTTTGTCTGCCTTCTACATTTCACTTTTCAGTTTTTGGTCAGGAGTATGCTGGAGTGAATGGCTATCAATTTTGTTCAAACGTATGACCACGATCTACTTTTAAGGTCACAGGTTGGCCAGGAGTATGCTGGACTGAAAAGCTATTAATTTTGTTGAAATGAATTGCCATGACCTTCTCTCAAGATACCAAAGGTCAAATTTCTTCAATCATTTGAACGACCTATTCTGAAAAAACTAAGAGAAATAGGAAGATGATATTTGGCCAGTAGCATGCTTTGGATAAAAGTTATCGAGTTAGTTGAAATGACCTCGGCCTATTATCAGGGTCACAGCTAGGGGTCGATTGCGTAAAAATTCCTTTAAATATCTGAGATGTCTATAAAGGTTATACATGTCCGGTTGAATTCAGAGATAACTGACGATAATGTTTGTTCAAATAACTGACCTTGAGTCACTTCTGAATAAAACAAGAGCCCTATGATCACGATATCCGACCACATGCCGAGAGGATGGGCTATCAACTTTGTTGATTGGATGACCTTTACCCACTAGCAGGTTAACAGGGACCAAATGTGTGTAAACCTTAAAACCATAACCCTTTGAAATGCCAACAAGTTTATAATCATGCTATTTTCCTGTTGCTTGGTGGTGTGAAGTCTATGATCTAAATGATTGGCCTGGACTAACTATGAAGGTCACGCTGCTACTTAAAGAAATTAAACTCTTTTCATGGAGATTCAATATGTGTAGATACTTAAATCTTTTAGATAAATCGATAATATGTAGTGTAGTGATATTCAGCCTAGTTGAATACTTGAAACTCTTTGAAGGTCGCAGATATGGGATAAATAACAGATGAGCTTCGAGGCAAATCAGGCCTTTTGTTCAAAGACTCATTAAGTTATCAGCAAACCTTGAGATGAGCATGGTGTTGGTGGTATTGCCTTTTTATATAGATATCAACAAAATATTGCGGGAACAATCATCTTCGGGAAAAATAAGTTATTTGATATAGAGAAGGTCTTTATTGCTGTCCATATTGCTGAATACCATATTAATTTCATTGGAAAAATGTAGTGATTTGTCACATTTATGCGTTGCATCTAGACTAATAGCATAGCTACTGGTTGGTTATGTGTTGATGAAATAAACATGACGTATTGGTCTTTATGCTATTTAAATTTTATTTACATCTTCGAATATATACATATGCACAATCACGATGCTTCTCAATAACACCTTATCTCTATGGCGTATATCCAAATCTGACCCTCTGAACACTACTAGCACGTTAAAATGTATCGTATCGCCCACTCAGCCCCTACACACAATATTCCCCTCACTTACTCGACACAGGTCATTTTCATGTTTTCAATCAATAGTATCCTCAACAATAATTGCTGCATTAGGATCCAATCGTGTCCGTTCATTCGCACTTCTTATCTTAACATAAACATACCATGCCAGAGCTTCTCTGGCTACTCTACAAACCACACAGCTAGCCAACTCTGACACTCACTCTTTGTTCATAAACACTGAATTATATCCACTGATTCTTTGTCCCCTATACCTAATTAGTTAGCGCTCGCCATTCTTATAACGGTGATTTCCTACAAAACATGAAGAAATGTTCTTCATTGTCTATGCCAAATGTTCTAGGTCTACATTGTCTATACTGTTTAAGGATTTTTGTTATTGTCCCTTACATACCGTCTATAAAAGGAGGATATGATAGCTGTATATTAGTGTTCTTGTTGTGTTGTAATTACCCAGCATAACACTGTTGACATTTTGTCCTAGGAAGGGCACTAACAGATAATGGTATCTACCAATTACTCAACGCGCAAGGTCATACTCTCAACTAAATTCGTGATAATCAATGATAACCACAGAATATAAGGAGACACGAAATAAAATGGATTACATCAAGAAATCCGAAATAAAAGAGAAGTAGAAACCACGTACAATGGGAAGCTGTTTTCTAAACCACATGCGAACACCCATCATGAAATAAATGTTTCTGTTTACTGTCAAAAACTCTAAACGCCTCTTCTTTATTTTACTGATAATATATGTAAGTAGTATTAGCGAAACATGAATTGGCGTTCAAATGGATCGTGTTTCGATATTGATAGTAACTATCTCCGGAAAAGATAAATAGCAAAAGATTCAAATTCGCGAATGCGTGTCTTCGAAAATTAGGACGAGAATAAATGTGCAGTAATTTAAAAAATATATATATAAAAACAACAATATTTTCGGTTAATTATTCTGCGGTATACAAATGTGTTCTGTAAAACAATTGCAAGAGAAATGGACAGAGCAGTATATTTCCTTTGGAATTGGTAGGTTTTCTAGGTTCACGAGATTAATTTACATATACATGAAAATGCATCGAGTGGGTTTGGATGTCCATAATTAAAATGAATTGCAAGTCTCTGATGAGTCCTTTTAATTGATGTGGTGTACCTTTTAATTGATGTGGTGTACCTTTTAATTGATGTGGTGTACCTTTTAATTGATGTGGTGTACCTTTTAATTGATGTGGTGTACCTTTTAATTGATGTGGTGTACCTTTTAATTGATGTGGTGTACCTTTTAATTGATGTGGTGTACCTTTTAATTGATGTGGTGTACCTTTTAATTGATGTGGTGTACCTTTTAATTGATGTGGTGTACCTTTTAATTGATGTGGTGTACCTTTTAATTGATGTGGTGTACCTTTTAATTGATGTGGTGTACCTTTTTATTGATTTTAGCATACACGTACCACACGTGCAAGTAAACAAAAAAATGTCCTCACCAGTATGATGGTAATGCATGCACATGTTCCATAAAAGTGCTATCTTAGCAGCATCTATCGTTAAAAAAATGTATAGCCTTCAAAAGATAGAGACGGACGGACGGACGGACGGACGGACGGACAGACAGACAGACAGACAGACAGACAGACAGACGGTATATAAATGACATATCAATATCAAGTCCGTTAGTTATAACGGCCGGGTTTTGTACCAGTTCAATAGCACTATTTATAAACTGCCCTGTGCTTTTAGAGTGACTGCTAATCTCATAATTAAAATATGTATCTATTGTTTCTAAATGAAACAATACATACGCGTCAAAGTTCGTTCATACGTTGTTTCTTTGTTTGTTTAACCTTTTTCATGGTTTACGTCTGCCTCGCTGAGCGCCGTTGACTCTAAGCCTGAATGGAAAATTACCGAGAAGATACGATAGGCGACTAAGGCTATGCTGCCTGTGTGCGTATAGCTCACACTGCCAGTTGAACTCATGGAGGACAGACCGCACTTTAAATTATAACAAAGAAATTGCTTGCTGTGCGCGATATACAAACTCGTATAAATTT
The DNA here is from genome assembly GCF_002113885.1 of Mizuhopecten yessoensis. Lineage (NCBI taxonomy): Eukaryota > Metazoa > Mollusca > Bivalvia > Pectinida > Pectinidae > Mizuhopecten > Mizuhopecten yessoensis. Next base: position 747,405 of record NW_018406672.1, read on the forward strand.
GGACAAATCTAGATTTACTGTTTTATCCAAGACCTCTACTGTGTTTTTCATTGGTACCTTTGCAGGAATGTGAGTAAATCTTTTTGTTCTCTGTACACATATGGTAGAATTGCGGCCCCATTTTCATCAACTACTTTCTCCTTTAACGGATATGGGAGGATTTATTTACACCTGGCCGTTTCGTTTTCGCGCCATATTCTGTATATCTTTGTGTAACCTTATCTCAGTACGATGTACCGTGCGTGCATTTACTGTAGAGGTAGAACTGAGTTGCAGGATAAGGTGTCTAGCTCACTGAAATAAATTATGTTGATTGTAGTATTGTTGAAATCGTGCAGTACAAATGTATTCATCCTGTTCCTATTGAACTGTTATACTCATACAAAAACAGGGTTTTTTTAAAATTTTGAGTTGGTCCAGTAGTTTATTGTTTCTTTTATTATTATAGTATCGTGGTTTCAAATGCTTGACGCACTGTTGTACAAATGGGAAAAAAACTTTGAGGATCCCACATACAACCAACAATGATAAAAAAAAATGTATCTAATACATCTGATATGCTCATTTACATAACATTTAAGGACATGAAATCATGAAACTAGAGAACTGCACATACAGCCAATTTAATTTCTCAAACAGAAAATAATTTACAAACAAGGATTAATCATAAAATACGAAAATGTATATCAATTGGAGGATCAGAACGATGACGCCATATATGCCAACAGATCGCAAACATTTATCACAATACATTGAATTAAAAATAAGTGTTGGAATTCGCAAATGCGAACGATTACACATACTTTGGGTGTAAATATATGTTCGCGAAATTCAAGTTCAACGGTTCCGTCTCATTTACTGCTACAAGAAAAATATTTTTTAAATATTATAATGCCTACAGGTATCGTCAATACATTCATTTCATCCTGAAATGTCCATTATATTCCAATAGAAGTAAATGAGCGTGTGGTGCTAAACACTGAAATTGCGTCGGAAAAAATTTATTGTCATAGTCTAAATTTAGACTGTCTGTTAATGGAAACAGGTAATTTTGTCGTCTCACATTTTTCATCTCATGATAATGCGGGGAAAAGGAACATACTATTTCCTTTTAAAATCTTTAAATGTTCAAAAAACCCATCTGAGTGTTACAGTGATGTATTACATTTAATATCACACATGCAGCTAAAATGCCGGTATCCCATCTAATTATGTTGATAAACATTTGTTATCACAAATAGAGGTAACTACACTTATATATTATATCACATATGTGTTTTATTAAAAAGCATTCTAACATTCGTGTTTTAATCAGATAAAAATGATTATTTTTAACATTATTTCAAAATATGAATGTGAATATCAATTGTTTGCCTTTAAAAGACTGCTCCGTAAATGTTAGCCACATGTAAGACAGGATACTATACACATACCTACTAATATGTATTTTTTTTTAATATAATCAATATAATAGGAAAAAGTAGTTAAGTGATAAAGTATATCAAATTACAAGGGTATAGTATGCTATAATTAAACATGGTGACACGTAGCTATGAAAACTACAGTCTTAAGGCACTTATGGTGTTCCAAAAGGGAGCATGGTCGACCATGTTATCGTTGACTTTTCTGGGGATAATTATCAGTAACAATCACTTGATTTAAATGCATTAAGAATGGAAAGGATAATTAAAAAGTATCTTTTAATTCCAATTAATAAAGACGTAGATGTCATAAAGATCCACTACATTGATATTTTATACTAGAGAACGATTATTGACAGGTACTTACATGAATGTGTTATTTTATTTTTCTGACCACGCTTATGCACTCTGAACTGTAAACACCAGTTATCTGTAAATCCAACGTAATTTATACTTCGGTATGAATGGAACAATTAATTAAATGGGATTACAATACATGACATAGTTACCACTGGTGTGGATTCAGCGTACTTGTATGGATTTAAACATTGCTTGTGTCGTTCGATATCTCTATCTCTAATTTATTACTTCCCGTCTTTATATAAACTTGCAGCTTTGTCTGATGTTTAAAAAGATTAAACCCTGCGCGTCGAGCCTCATTAGCTTCATAGTACGTCCAGGTAAAATTTGACGCATTGATATTTTCAGAAGTATTACAAAAACAACATAACGTAACATATAAATTGGTCTTGAAATAAACACACACTACTAAAAAATAATAGCGGAATTGGATTTATTTTTTGTGAAAATCAGTTTAAAATGATGCCCTTATGTCTCTGTCAGTAGGCTGACGAAGGAGAGGGTAAAAACTACTAGACATTTAAACGTTATTGATATGACTGCATTTTTTTACGTGTTGGTTTTCGTAATACGATCACGTGTTTCCATGACAACAATGAAACCCTACCAAAAATGTTTACCACTTAAAACGTTATTTGTAACTTCTCGTACTCTAGTTCTTTAGTTCAATAGTTACTGTTCTTTTTTTCGTTGATCTGTTAACTAATCAATTTAAAGAAATGTTTGTTTCTAAATATCAGGTAATCAAAAAAAAAATATAGATACTGTTATTGTCTGATATGCATTAAAACAAAACTATTTAAAAAATAGAAATTGACGGTTTAGCACTAATTTAAGAAATTACAAAAATCATCACCCCATTTTAGGTATTTTAAATATTAATAGGAGATTTATAAATTTAGTTTTGGTACCTGCCTATGACGAAGAGAGGGTTTATATAGTGTGTCCTTGTTTGCTTGTCCTTAAATTTGTTTGCATCCGGTCGGCAAGTTATTCAAACACTGGATAAAGTGCGTGCGAGCGAGATAAAAAAAAATGTAGGGTCGGAGGTAAACAAAATATGGTCGGTCGTGGTACTGGAGAAATGTGTTACAAGAAAGTTTATTTGAGCACAGAACCCCTGGTTGATGGTTAAGCACGATAACAGTTTTATAAATATATTCCTGGTACATCGGCCCCTATCACCAACAGCTGATACATATACATATTTTTAATTATATAATTATTTATATCAAGATGAAGGAAAACAAAACTAAATCATCAATGCATCATTATTTATGGGAAATGTGTGTTTTACAATCATGGAAAAGCAAAACATTTATTGTTTTTAACAATGTCTTACCAATGTTAAACTTCCATTGATACCAATGATTGTAGAGACTGTGCTTGTTAAAATATCCATAGAAAGCGTGTATCCATCCTTTTATATTTTGGCGTGACGGATTGTGACATGAATTGAAAAAAACAGTTTTGTAAACAAATGTTTTATTTGCTGTTTTCAAATGAATCTTTACGAAATAAACACCGCAATGTCATATGAATACAGCAAAAGCCGTGTGTAGAGACGTACTTAATTCGTGTGCAATGATAATTTCTCGAAACGCAATATGAACGGTTTCACAATCAAAGTTACATTTTGTTCATCTTGATCCAACTCACGATGACAACAATAATGCTTGTTAACGCAAAGTCAGGGGGTGGGGGTACACATGTTCGAAGATTTATGTAGGTCGAGGACAATAGCCTTTGTGTGAAAACACTGACGCCGAAAACAAATACGGGAACTATTTCTGTCTTCAGTCGCTTGTGGTTTGTGTGAATACTTTTAACCAGGTAAGTGTCACATAAAGTGTGTGTGTGTGTTAATTTGGGAACAAGGTAAATCGCGGGTTTAAGTATAACGCGAAATTTATTAAAATAAATAAAGTTCTTTAAAATAGGAGATATTTATATCAGTTAACGTTCATATCACTAGTTCTCATTCTACCGAACAACATGTTGAAATGCAACCGCAAATCTATTTGAATTTCTTCCTTTCAAAATTTGTTTGACACCAGAAATAGCATGTTGAATACAAAGCGAGTTAGGGTTCAAATAGGAAAGTGCAACAATTAAACACCTTCCTTTTAAAAAAATGAATTCGAATCAATTTCGAATCAATTTGACCTGTTTCTAATCTTTTCATTATTAAATAAAATAATATATTTTAAATTCCAGGTGCACTCATACTACAATGTAATATGTTAAATGCCCGTACCAACATCTGTTAAGAATTGCTCAAACGTATCATAGATCAAAACTAAAAATAAAGTTCTGAAATGTTGTTATAGAAAACCCGCTAACCTATCGTTAAGTTGATAATACTTTGTAAACCGTGCTTATTGTCCCTGGATATCGCGGTCCTGATATAACGTGACTGTGTATTTGGCCTTCACATACGTGACGGTGAATTCAGCGCAAACGCTCGGCTTAATAGGAAGCACAAAATTGATATAAGGCCACAACAAATTGATTTCTTGTGATTTGTACTACTCAGCATTATAAATGAAAAGAACTTTCAACAGTTATTTAACGAAAAGGTACTCAAAAATAATAAAAATTTGAGGTAGCAGGCAATTTCACTGTATATTATTTCTTATGTTATAAAGTTAAACTTTAGTCAAAACCTTGAGAAGATTTAATGTACCATGTACCGACTTATTTATCAGTGTATCATTAAATAACGCATATGGCAATGTAATTAATTTCTGTTTGAATTTCCCTCTCTAAATATTAGTTTTTAAAAAAATGTGTTTGAACACGTTTTCGTTGCGTATATGATAAAAAGGATATCGATCTTGTTTCCATTTGATCTGTTTTTTATATAAAAAAAAATCGTTCGATATTAGTCGTATATGTTTGATATTATCTGTGCATTTTAAAACATTTCCGATATACACAATATAGGCATAGTTGCCGTCGTTCAATATCATTCAATAGTTGTTCAAAAAGTTGTGAAATTGTCTGTTCCAGTACTTATACTTTGTGTCGAGTTATGTACTACCTCAATATGAAAAACTTGTGTTTAGTCTTTCTATATCAAACTGTTTTCTTTTATTGGTTTAGCGATCGTTGTTTCTTTTGCACAGTTTTTGTAATTCTTATTTGTTCGTCATTAGTTATGTTCAATTATTATGCTGTTACAATATGTTATGATATGTCCACAGATCATAACTTCTGATATCGAGTTGATTTGCTTTCATATCACGACATTATGAGCTTAGTCTTGTTTTAACAACAACAACCTACTTCTACATAAATTAACAAATGTTAATAGAATAGGGAAGATGTTCACCATTTTGTCGTTACTTTGGGAAAATGTTGTGTATTAGTAAAGTACTGAGCTCGTCTGATGTTTGTTCGGTCTAGAGACTGTGTTTTTGAGTACACACTGCTTGGATGTGGTCAAACACTGATTTATGATAACCTGGGTAAACTAGGATACCATGTTATTATCGCTGCGTCTTGTCGAAAGGGATAAGGAGTGGTGCTTTGTTCGATACTGTAAATAACGGACCAATCTGATCGATAAAATAACTCAAGCCTTGTTTACTGACTCGGCGTAAAACCAACGTATAAGGAAAAAAACAAATGTCGTCATGCGATATCACACAGAGAAGATGATACCTAATCTTCATGAATAATAAGCATGTGCCATGCCAGCATATATCAGCATTGGCAGTTTACTATAATTTGTAACTTTGTCCGGTGTAATTATATATCCACTAATCATCTCGTGGGAAATCAATATCTGTCAGCTCTTAGTCATGGCAAGGGTCGTCAGTGTCTACGCATAGCAACACTGAATTCTATTGTTACCAAGACCAAGTGAAATCTATAAATATTAGATATTATTCAATGTTAGTTTTAAAATTCCCTGCAAAATATAACAGTTAAATCGCTTTACCTTATATTCAAAAAATAGTTATAAAAGTTGTGGACATAAGCAATAAATTCGGTGGATTAAATAAGTGAGAATTGTTTTCTGAACCGAGAGTGTCATTCTTGAAAACTGCATTAGAATCTTCAATATACATATTGCAGTTTGATATCGAATGTCTTTGTTACTGTGCAATTAAGTAACATTATTTCTAAATTCCTGGTGAGCTTGAAATAAATTTTAACACATTTTGTTCAAAATACTAACCATTAAAATGTGTTATTTTAAGATGCTTGTGTGAGTAGTGACTAGCAAGTAGAATTCAAAGAAAGACATTTGTAAATACCAAAACGGCTTGCCAAGAATATAATTCGAAAATTCAGATTTAAGACATGTGTAATCTAACAATGCTTTAAACAGGCTTATCTCTCACTGTTATCAGCATGAGACAAATTGTAAGCACTTTGGAAAATAAGAATAATCAAATATTTCTTATGACATATGCCACACATGGTTTAAGGCACGCGTATCCGTCTAGAATACTTGAGATTGGTAATGGTCGTTATGATATTACATGATATGTACTTTTATATAAGCCTCTTCATAGTTGCTGTAGTTGTATTCCACCTGGGTTTTTTTTATAAAATGTATTCATTTATTATTGTAGTAATTCATTTATTTCTGCATTACTTCAATAATTTTTAAAAATCATTAATTCATTATTAATGCGTATATTTATTCATTTATGCATTGTTTCATTCATTTATACATTTATTATTTCTGTATTTGTATTCATTCATACATTCATTATTTGATGAATTCGTTATTGCATTAATTTATTTGTGTATTAATCTATTCATTAATAAATTAATTTTTGTAGGTTGATGGTTTAAATTAATACCTAATATTTGTTTCAATTTTACATTATTGGTGTTTCAGAAAATGAGTTCCGAATCCAATAGTTCCGGAGAAAACAGTATTGACATTATTAAAAAGGGGGAGAATAACCATACGGATAAAGATGACAGAGGAGGATGGAAGGGTCGGATGGATTTCATTCTCACTTGCATAGGCTATGCTGTAGGCCTGGGCAACATATGGAGGTTTCCCTACCTCTGTTATAAGAGTGGAGGAGGTAAGAAGCCATGATGTAGTACATTGTACGTGCCTTGGCGAGAACACCGGACTGTAACACCAAACAATTTGCTTTTAGTACATAGTAAACGAACGTTTCGCAACCAGCTAATATGAACTGACATGCATAACAAAAGTCTGAACACAAAGTAACGTACTCGAGTTTTAGGAAGCACAGCGAGACACTTTGCTAGAGTTGAACACGTGTACAAATCTTTTTTGGAATGTAATCCGCCATTTTATCCCTAGGCTTGGTTCGTTTTTTTATGTTGGCATGTGAATCAGAGTTTGAGCAAAACCTGATCGGCTTTTAACGATTGCTACCAGGTCGTTAAACCTGCGATGAATGCATAGTAAGGTATCACGCACATTCAGTGTGCTAAACATCGAAGGGGCATTTGAGATAACAACAATTTATTGCAAACCTTGTGCAAGCGCTTTTGTAAATTAGATCGGATGTAATGCAAAACTGAAGGAAAATTACATCTCTACTCGGTTACACTGAAACCTTCGTCGGGATTAATGAACGATTGACGTTCCGGGGCTTGTAAACAAAACGAAAATGTAATTATCAGTTGATCTGTATTAGAATGTGACCCAATTGTTGTAAAAGCGATCATCTGTTTCTTAAATCAAATCATATAAAATCTGTCCCATTACAAGTTTATAATCACACAAAAAATATTACTTAAAACTGTTGTAAAAACATAAGTGTATGCATTAATGTATGAAAATTGGCAAATATTAAAAAACATTGATTGAAAATAATTTCAAGTTGTAAGTGTGAATGTTTTATGAATAACAACAAAAATTAAAATAGTCCCCTTACAACGTTCCATACACATCTTGGTTAAAGCAAAGTTTATTAGAGATATTATTTTTCTGTCCTTTAAAGCTTTCAGGATAAGGAATACTAAATGCATATGTAAACCGTCTCTTATTCAGACAGTAGTTTGTATTGTGGCGTGATTTTATCGCATGACAATATTTTATTATTATATCTTTTATGTTAGCTAAAGTAGCTCTGGTATTTGTTCTAGTTCTTTTCGTAATATCATTTGCATATCAACTGTGTAACTGTTTTCTTATTTTCCTTTAATTTCAGGTGCATTCTTCATTCCCTATTTCATCTTCCTGCTGTTATGCGGCTACCCGCTGTTCTTCATGGAAGCAAGTTATGGCCAGTTCAGCAGTCTCAGTCCCATCACTACGTGGCGGATGAGTCCTCTTTTCAAAGGTAGGTACATGTTTTCCTTTAACCTGCATAAACAGCCGTTTTCTTGATATGAACATTTATCGATGATTCAATAGTGATAATGACATAGCTCATTGGAAAATTTGCAAATATCTACCAAAGACAAAATTGTGAAACAAAATTAGCGTGCTAACAAACATAGAAAGGAAATCATGGTAAGACTTAGAATTTCGTCAATTCTCGAGAACTACAAAGTGACACAGATCTTTTATTGTTGTCTTGGATAGTTAAACGCAAACCTATTGAAGCAATTATCTTACCAAATGTCAAGTTAGATTGCGGTTTCCTTTTCTGTATTCCATTTTCTCGAATAACAAAACAAATCGAATTGTTGTAAGTCGGAGTATCTGTAAGATATAAGAAGAGTAGGAATACTTTATTAGTATTCATACTTTTACTATGTTAGAATTCTGCTACAACATGATAGCGTGCCGATACCTATCTGTATGTTTGTAGGTGTTGGTGTCGGGATGGTGATTGTTTCCGGTTTAGTTTGCGTTTATTACAATGTCATTGTCGCCTGGACGCTCTACTACCTCTTCATGTCCTTCCGGGCTGTGTTGCCATGGAGTAACTGTGGTAACGTCTGGAACACAGAAAACTGTGTGGACGGGTCGGAAAGGAGAGTGATGAATAACACACTGGGCAATTATACGACATACAACGTCAGTAACACCATGTCCAACATCACCGGTCATATCCTCAGTGCAAATGGCTCAATCATACACGAAGGTGCCAAGAGAAGTCCAAGCGAAGAATATTGGGAGTAAGCATTAAATTATTTCACAGTCATTGAAAATAGCTGTTAAACGTAGTTATTATTTTCGAAGCATTTAAACTTAATCTATAATAATCCGTTCATCAGATTTATAGAAAAAACGTGCCTTGCATACAATTCCGTCTGCTACCTAGTATGATCGATATTAATGATAATATTTACTAGATACATGCGTTCCTGATAATTTTTTAGCCAGTTTATATTTTATGCTTTGCTGCAATGACTTACAATTTCAGGTTAGTTCCAATAACGAACAATTCAACAAATTCTCATTTTTAGCGTTGTCTGAAATGAATTATTTTCATACATTGAGTTGGTTGATGTTATTTTTATGTGTGTGCTTCTCTAAGATATGTTTTTAACCTTTAACGGAATGATACTTTAACAGCATCAATATGAAAGGTGAAACGTTTTCCATTTGTCTGTATTCTGACAAAGATGATGAATGCCGTCTGAACGTATGTACTGAAAATCATTATATCGATCAGCGCGAACAAATTCGCTCACGAACATATATAAAACTATTGTAGTGGCTTTGCCGTCTTGAACATTTTTGCATCGCAAACAACAGGCGAGCATTTGTCAACATGCGGAAACATTTTACGTTACATGTAAAGTTACGAGTTATTTTAAGAAAAAAAACTGATTTCTAGTCAATAAGCAATTTCTAATTTACTTAAATTTAACACTACCAGAAACCACGTGCTTGAACTCTCTGAAGGGATTGAAGACGCTGGTATCATCAGATGGCCTCTACTGCTTTGTCTCATATTAGCTTGGTTCTTCGTATTCCTGTGCCTTTTCAAAGGCGTTAAAGTATTGGGCAAGGTTAGTAACACATTTTGTATATATTTAAAATGTGACGTAACAGCGTTGTTGAAACAATATCTGAAGGACATTTAGTAGTTATAGCATACGTTAGCACATAATATCAAAAATATATACAAAATAAAAAAGATGTTATTGCTGTTGTACCGTTTTTGTTTATTCAGCTTGTTTTAGTGTTAAAGTTGTGAAAATCCTCCAAGCGATTTTATCTCATCAACAGATTATGTTATATCAGAATTTGTAAAATCTTGGTTACCATGTCAACTGAATGTTTTCTTTGGTGTTCTAAAACACTGTTTACTTTTCTTCAAATGTCTGCAGTGTGTATATTGACCGCCATGTGTGCGCCAGATTAACTCCTTGTGATCGATATTCGGATTCCAGTTTAACTGGTGTAACATCTGTAGACTAAGTCCCCATGTGTCGCATTGCAAATCTATTATGATTCACCGCGCAGTTATGACTACCAGCAGCTTTCTGACACACAAAGCAGGTCGTCTAGTTTTAAAAATCAGCACTCATTAACCAAGTGCTTATTGATGCATTCTAATCTCCGTTAGATTGATAAATTGGAAATTAAATTGCATTCGCTTGCACAAGCCAGCAGATACATAGTCACATATTACCGTTAAAATGACCGTTTCGATACGTTAATGTGGGACATTGGTGTCATAAGCAATTATTCAATACCTAAGTCTTGTTTTATGATTCATAAATATTTAGCAAATGAGCATAATAATGTCCGGCTGATGATTTCCATTGTAAATACTGATAAGCGTGGAAATCTAGGTGCTAAAGACCACGCTATTGACCTGTAAGTGAGAGGGTTATATCCAGTCGACCTCGACCTTAAGTGCCTTGTTTATAACATGTGAAATCCAACACGATTGTTGGTACGTCCTTGACTCGTGGCAGCTCATTGGTAGTTCTGTTCTAATCGGGATCGTTATATGTTAAGAAATTCCTTTACTTGACCTCATCATAAGGTTTTATTTATATAAGAAAAGCAATAAAATCATTCGAGACGGTACATTCTGCATCAACTGACTTCGTCTCCAGTGTTTGAGGGGGTTGAAGATGGGGGACTAGTGTCTGCCATTTTGACGTTTCCGCTTCACGTCAACCTGCAAGGCAATATATATCAATTTACGACCACTTCATGAATCATTCTTCTTGCCCTGACGGAAGCGTACAGGAGGTCTCATTGTTGTGAAAACTACCATTGCACGTGCGATCGAGAAACCGAACCATGTCCATCTTTGTGATTGCCGAATGCGCTATGCATGCCGTTACCTGGCCATATTTTGTAATTTATAGCGATAAGAGCCGACCGCGAATTTAATATTTCAAATTATACAAACATGTTCATAATAATAATACGTTATTACTTTATTTAAATCATTACGGAGAATAAAATTAATTCACCCCTGAAATTTCATAATGAACTATTCCAACCATTGAATTGGAAGAGTTTAAATATGTCTTCAGGGTTGAATGAGTTAAAACTGTTAGTACGTTTCGTTTATTTCGTTTATTAAGTCCCTTAAATAAATATTTTGATTATAAGATTTAGTTTTTCTCTCTTCAATGAATCGGTGATGTTTTTTTCAACACAGGTGATGCACTTTGCTGCTCCTTTCCCATATTTGGTTTTGATGGTTCTCCTGATCCGAGGGGTGACACTGCCTGGTGCTATGGAAGGCATTAAGTTCTACGTTTTTCCTAAATGGGAAAAGTTAGCAGAATTCCAGGTAAGACTCTTATGTGATAATATGTATGTTTCTTCGCTAGGATCTTGGATTGAAAATTGAAATCATATAAATATGTGTTTTCATAATGATGACCAACCACGACATCCTTTAAATTAGTGTATGATATAGTAGGCTGAGGGTTTCATTCTTCAAGCATCCATTAATTGTGGTTGCCTTAATGATATATTGTACTGTCTCTATGTGTGCCGCTTTATCAAAGAGCTTTACTATATGTTAAGAAAGACTTACAAAAAATGTAAAGAAAATGAACAAAGAAATCTTAGGAAATGATGGTATCGCGATATAATGAGGAGACTTTTACAGGTTTGGTTCAAAACCTGTAGGTATTACATTGAACACGGCATAATTAAAGGCGTTGACAATGTTCTGGGAAGTTGCAGGGAACCTATTGGGGCAAAACTTTGAACACAGGCACAATTGGGTATTATGACAACCGACACAAGGGCATTGTACAGAGGTTTTACGGTACAAGATCATGCAGACATTCTCTAAGGATACGTGAACAGTAAAACGAATGCACAATCTCTGTCTAACCAGTTTTGCTTAGACGCCACGTACAATAAACAAAACATTGTTTAGCTGATAAGTAAGAAAACGAAATACCATTCTGTCACTACAAACGTGCACACCGACGTATTTATAACACACATCTGTATTTTACTTTTTACCTAAGCATTTGTATGCATACTATCTGCTTGTGAATGTTATAAAATGAGATTATTCAGAGGGTTACCCTCATGGCTAGGTTATTACACCTTGGGATATCTTCCAATTCTTTATCTGAATTTATAGAATTTAAACGATTTTTCATGGTAATATCAACATTTCCTAAAAGTCATACACGATTTTTGTTCTAAACAAACTGACATTTGATTCACGTTATCGTACTATGTTTACATAATTGAACATATTTATCTACAGTCGTCAGTATTTTATTGACGTTTGTGGCGGAATTCTCGGTTAATTTTTAGCACAGTCTAATCTAAATAATCTTGACGAGGGAATGGAATGATACAAACGCGTGTGCATCAACACAGAGAAAATGTTAGATATGCGGGGTCGACACTCACTTCACACGACAAACTGTGTTGGAAGCACTTAACGTGCTTATTACGAATGTGTTGTGACCGAAGTAAGGTAGGGTTAACGCAATATAAGGTTTTACAGACTGTTTGATGTGGCATCCTTACAATCATCCCTTGTTGTTTGGACAGATGATGTTTAATGTGTTAAAATTGAAAGAAGCAATTCACTAGGTGGAAATATATGTCTAATATTCGCGACATGGGACACATTTAAACAATTATCTCTTTTCGAAAAGAATTCAGTTTTGTGAAAGGATATACAAAATATCATTAGAATCGTAATCTAGGCTTTATTGATTTATTGATTAATTTGTAGCTTTTCTGTATGATTTTTTTTTTTTTGTAAGGAAAATGACGTTTACTTAATAAAATCATAGGAACATGTGTAGGGTATTATGCAACCTAAAAAACAATATTTTAATTAATTTGAAATTCGAAACATGTCAAGATGACAAAAAACATATAAAAAGATATAACATCATATTATCAGATGTTTATCATTTATTAATATTATACGAAGTGATATACACTTTTTCTCTGTCTGTGAAGATTACCAGGTGAAGGTTAATATAGACAAAAGTTATAAATCCCACAATTTTAAATTTATTAGTCAGCATATATATGTTGATTCATATGTACATTAAAAAATATAAATATATATATAGAGTGTTGAAATTAACTACACATATGTAAGATATTTCACACCTACATACAAATATTTGCTACTGTTTTTAACAGGAATTCATAATGTTCTCTCTGTAATATTATCTCACTGGTTTTCTTTAACCTTGACTAGTTGAGGCTGTAGTTGAATCGAAAATCAGTTTCCAAGACAATTTTGTGTTTGATTGAATGTGTTTATCAGATAGGAAACGCGCACAAATAGTAATAAATTGGGTTTCTTTTCTTTTTACATTGTAGGTATGGGGAGACGCTGCCTTACAGATTTTCTACTCTGTCGGAATGGGATGGGGAGGAATTGTCACTATGGCTAGTTACAATAAATTCAGTAATAATATTTACAGGTTTGTACATGTTAGAACATTTGCTCACTGATCAAAACATGTATAAGTAGATTTTGTCAAGTGGACATATTTCCCGTTTGATTCTTCAATTTGTGGGGGGATTTGGTATAGTTGTTAAAACGCTTATCACATATCTCGTGTCTTTATCTTCTCGAGAACAATATCTGACGTCTTAAAAAGCATTGAAAACATATCACTTGATCAAAAATATTTACACCTCAGAAATATCAGTTACATAGTGTGAATATGACAATGAACGTTATAGGTATATAGCAATAATGTTTGTGAAATAAGATCGTCTTAAGATTGTTCTTATTTTATACGAACTTATGGTTCCTTTAGATAAAAAGTGATATTTTTGTAACGATTATCTACGCAGTGAGAATCGGATTTTCACAATATTTTCCCAAGTTAATGTCAATAATTGAGTCGTTCGTCTTAATTTTGAGAACAGTTCATCAAAAGTTTTATATTTTACTGAAGGAGTTCTGATCTATCATTGTATTAATTCTGCTATCCTTGGTGTATTTTTGGTTTTGAAAACAGTTATGAAATAAGGGCTAATAATATAGATTTTTTTTCTCGAATGATGATACCAACACCTATAGGAGCAGTTATAAGCTTGTTCTCTCATCTCATTATTTTAATTTGAGTAACGGAGAAAATATTATTTTAGTTTGTCTGCTTTGATCAGAATTTCACATATCTGATATGATCCTCTGTTTTTCGGGGTGTTTTTTTTTTAAATTTAACGTGTTGTAGAATGTTCTGAGTTATTGTGTAAATTTAATCATTTTATACTGTTTTAGGGATGCCTTGATTGTACCTATTATTAACTGCGGAACATCTATCTTTGCTGGTTTTGTAATTTTCTCCGTCCTGGGGTTCATGGCCCACCAGACTGGTTCATCGATTGAGGATGTAGTCAGTCAGGGTAAGAACATGCCGTCAAGTGTTAACACCAAAATGAAATGTGGTGTAAAGTGTTATCGGAAGGTTAAAATGTGGTTTAAATGTTATCATAACATTAAAATGTGGTGAAAAGTGTTATCATAATGTTAAACTGTGGTGTAAAGTATTTTCATGGAGAGAAAATATTAGGTTAAGTGTTATCAAAATGTTAAACTATGGTGGTGTTAAGTGATTTTAGCGGAGGAATTTGATGTCTCTGTTATGTTGGCGTATCTTTAGTTTTGCCGCAGACTTACCATATATGCTGAGTTGGTATTGTGCCTTGATATTGTTGTAATTGTTTTCTTTTCAAACTTTACTTTTACAGGACCAGGTTTAACGTTCGTTGCGTACCCAGCAGCTGTTGCTAAGCTACCTATCTCTCCCCTCTGGGCGGTGCTATTCTTCCTCATGTTGTTCACTATCGGCGTAGACAGTCAGGTAGGGTTTCATAATGGTTTGGACGTAGTCCTATACTTAAGTTTGTACACACTTTGTATGCATTATCATTGACCATCGATATTTTTGATAACATCGATAACATTTGATTGCATAGTTATACTATCGCTATAGAAGATAAGAGAGGATCAATATGTTTTTTTTTTATCTAACGATGATTCAATTATGCAATCATTTTTGTTATATTTATCTAAAATAAATTTCAGCATTTTGTAGAAATGTTCTACTTTATATTGCTCGTTTAGAAC
Source organism: Mizuhopecten yessoensis (assembly GCF_002113885.1). Lineage (NCBI taxonomy): Eukaryota > Metazoa > Mollusca > Bivalvia > Pectinida > Pectinidae > Mizuhopecten > Mizuhopecten yessoensis. The sequence goes on from NW_018406672.1 coordinate 762,640, forward strand.
ATTAGACACATAAAGCCTTGTATTGATGGGAAACGGTGACAATGCATACTTAATTTATATCTTAATCTTTTTAAGTGAAACTGTGTGTGTATGACACATACATAAGATGGCTTAATACTTGGTCTAAGGGTTGTTCCTTAGAAACAAATGTTATGATGTTTACTATTAAACTCTTTAAAATAGAGATAGACCCGTATTTTGACTATAAATAACTCAGGTTACATTCTGCACTCTGTCATAGTTAGAATTATATCTTCTGCACATTTTTTCGTAAAATAAATTTTCTTTAAGAGAAATTATTTTTGTAAAAAAAAAAAAAAAAAAAAAAAAAAAATTTTTTTTTAAAAAAAAAAAAAAAAAAAAAAAAAACATTTATTGTCTCAAATATTCTCCTACTGACTTAGTTAGTAAGAAATGTATTCATACTCATGTCATCCACCATTACTTACCCCATAATATGGCTTCATCCCCAACACTCGTGCAAAATATTGCATTCCCTCACATTAGCCAGATTTCCAATGCTTGTTTTGCTAATCAAATTTATTTCAATTAATATCGTATTTTACATTGTACAAACAGGATATTTAGCCAAGGCCTTATTTTGTGAGTATTCGGATTGCTCAAGTTGCATTTCAAAAGTTCTTGTTTGTTAAACAAATTTCGATACGACTCTGACAGGTTTCTTAGAACTAAAATTACCAGTTTACATCAGATTATAAAGGTAATTTGTTCTGAAGATGTACAGGCTAGAGACACAGCCAAACCTCGTTATGTCGACGTCGTTTTTAAATACAGCCAAACCTCGTTATGTCGACGTCGTTGTTTACATACATTCAAATATCGTCTTATCGAAGTCGCTGTTTACATAACGAAAAAAATCGATATGTCGAAGTTGTTGGTCTCATGCAAAAACTTCGAAATAAATGAGGTTAACAGCTGAATTTAAGTGTAATGAACTGCTACGGAACAAAAAAAACATGACTTGGGCCTAAACGAGGTACGTTCGATATCCAAGGTCTTGATGAAAAAATTTGACTGTATTTCGAAACAAAAACATGCATGTTCGTACTGCTAAACGAACAACAAAGTTTGTTTACAATAGTAAATATATATGAATGACGTTCTTTAGTTTAAGTATCACCTCAAGGAACAACCTGTCGAAAGTAAGTATACATACGTATGTATCACAAAGGTATCAAGTTTGAGAGGTGTGTATGAATGGTCACAGATATAAACGAAAAATGTAAAGACATTCAAAACATTTAAATTGATGAACGAACAATTTTCAGTTGATTTCTAAATAATTCAACAGATCATAATTATTTTTTAATAGTTGACATCGATAACGCTATATCGAAAGAGTGAGTGATCATGAGAGAATGTTTAATCAAAGGGAGATAAGTCGTAACTGCAAAAGAATGGCATGTTCTTTAGTTAAGAAATCTGTATTCGAATGGTTTGTTTCATACGAAACGTGCTATCACTTTTATTTTAAGGTTCAATTATGATGACTTTTTTAATTTGTGGAGTAAACAATCTAGTTCACTTACAGTCTGCAAATCTTAAAAAATCACTATATCATTTTTTTTATATTCAAAACAGTATGCAACACACCGTTCGAAGCATTGCCATGCTCAATTGTTAATTAAATTAAAATCAGCATACATCATATAGGTAAATGTTTATCACTTCATTTCTACAAATATCTATTTTCCCTACTAAGCCTCTAATGTCTTAACCGTGAGGGACAAAATCAAAAATAGCATTTTCACATATGTTAAGGAACTTGAACTTTAGACTGTCAGTGGGTGGCCACTGAAACTGTTCTGATATAATCACTAAAAGTACGAACATATTTTAAATTAGTTTCATTTCCCTTTCTGTCCGTTATGTGGTTACTTTAGCACATACATTTCTGTGCAATAGTGCAGGTATCCGTTTAAGAAATCAGAAAATACAACGAGATATGTTAAAGTATTACCTTTATTGGTCAAGCTGTGTAATAGGGGGAAAAAAGTTCGTCTACATCCTAAACGTGCTCTTGGCGATTAAAAGCTAATTAGAAATCGTTGCATTTTTTTCGCATTAAGTTCCTTTAATTGTGTTGGAATAGATGTTTTGAATTTTCGATCCACTTTTGTGTGTTAAATATATATTTGGAGAAATTTGAGTGATTTACATTGAGAAACTAAATTATTATACTGTTCTTACTTATGTGTATTTTTGTTTTTTTCTTGTTAACTTCCTTAAGCAGGTTTACGACGTTCAAGCTTCCAGTGGACGGCAAGGGCCAACCTGCTGGCATCGGTCCTACCAAGCTTGCTTCACCCAACTCATAGGTTTTCTATCCAATGATACTTTACAATTTTGATGTGACTCTATAAAAAGAATTTCAAAATTATATGGGTAATGTACATAATGGGAATTATAACTAATTAAGTGTAAATGTCAAATTCATATCAAAGCTGTTTAAATTTTCATATATTCGTTCATAATTTTTGCTACGATAAACTCACATGCCTATATATTTTTCTAATCCAGTCGCTTACAGTGATATATATTTTTTGTCTATTTGAATGACTGATGAACGTTTATGTATCAGTTAAAGATATGTTATACACACAATTTTTTTAAATTATTTTTGTAGTTTTTATATCGCAATAATCTTAAAATAGGTTTTAGTAAATTTCCACATTAACAGTTAAATATCAACGTCAAAGTCCTTTCAATTCTATCAAAGTTTAACATGCACTTACTAGTTACACAAAAAAATATGATTGCGATACATATACGTATGCGAGAATATTGTGAAGTAAGCAATTTATTTCAAGGTATTGTTTCTTTTTTGTAGGAAATATGAAACTATTTTCATCCGGTTGACTTTAATCAAATTAATTGGAAGTACAATTATTTACCATATCTTGCAAAAACAGCACCTGTACCTACAAAGGCAGAATCTGTATCATTATATTTTTCATAATAAATTGTAAATAAAATTCGTTCTTTCCAGATTACAAAATTGAAAAATATCTTTCCTCGTTAAACCTCCAATGAATTTGAATTCATCCAAGTCAACCGTTTAATGTATTCATGATGGATTATGTTTGAATGGGAAAAGTTACTTCTGAAAGATTTGCATGCAAAGAAAAAAATATACAAAATATACACTCCTGCATCAGAAAAAATACAAACAATCAATTTCCTAAAGACAAAATTATATCACTTGCCGCCATTACCTCAGGAATAAAATAAAGGAAATTACAATAAAAAAAAGATATAAATGTCAAGATTGGCATATAATTGTGTATTTTTGTTCTTCTTATCTGCGTACGTTTTTATTATTTACTTGCCAAGATTAGAGTTCTCACTGAATTGAACGTTATTAATTCTTTTTCTGTATTTGCATTTTACCATTGTTACATTTTCGGAACAAAACGACGAAAAGGTGCAGTTCTATTTATTTCATTCTATCCCACATACATCACCTTTTATCATACAATCATATATTCATATCTATGTATACAGAAATATGACCATATTGTACCTGATTCGGAGGAATATTTCTGAATTATCTTTGCATGTAGTATTAATCAGAAAACGACTAAAAAGATGGAATCTGTCTGCGTCACCGAAATGTTTACTTGAGAATACCTTATTTTTTATTTTTTTTAAATAACTCGTGTACAGACTTGCATACGCAGTAGATTTGCACTCTATCCATAATTCTTAGTGAAATTCATATGTGAAAATGTTCGGTATAACGTCCATTATGATTTCTGTGTGTTGCATCGCTTCCGTGTTGTTTAATGTATTAGAAAACGAATGACATGTAAGCGACAGAATATATAGAAATTCGTAAGAATAGATTTTTTGTTCCTCAACTTGACAGCATGTTAATTAATTTCAGATGATTCATTTTTACATTTTCAGATAATAAGTGTCATTAACGATTTTGTGTTATTCATCAAAAAGATTAACGTATTTATTCAGTTGACTCATATGATTTTCAATAACTATGTCATAAAAATGCAAAACATTATTACTGCAGGTATGCATCTCTTTATATGATCTGCGTTATATATATATATATATATATTTATATGCTATATATACAATTGCAAAAAAAATCTTTCTTAACTTTCTGTATATCATTCGTATTCGCTGACGCAGAAGAGAACATTTTTCATCAGCTTTAATATCCCAATTGATAACCACCCTACATAATCCACCATACACATCATCGATCATCAAAATTAATGATTTAATTGTAGATGTATGTGAAACGTCTGTTTTTTCCCATTATTCTCCCTTTATTTCTAAGCAAATTTTAAAATCATAAATGCCAGGTTTTTTTTAGGTTAGATAATGAATCAAAATTACAAAAAAAAGTGAGAAACAAGAAATGATAAAAAAAAAAGATTAAGATTAAAATATATGCAAATGAAAACTAAATTACACAGAAATACATATACATCTTTTTGGCGTAGCGTAAGAACAAACGAAAAAAACAAGAGATTTTTTTAAGAATTGACTGATAACAAAATTAGGCATGGACATGAAATAGATTTTTTGAGTTATGGGGATATTCTTCATAATAAATGAAACTTTTGTCTTTCGATATGATTAACCAAATATCCTTGACATTCGCACAGGTTTTCACCTCTTTTTTGAAAATCTGTCATTGCACGTGTGCCTTATGCTTTTGCTTTGTCTATTTAGTTCGGTATGGTTGAGACCTGCATCACAGCATTCCTTGATACTTACCCTAAGACTTTGAGGAGCAGACGAGTACTTGTCTCTGCAATCGCCTGTACAATTGAATGTATCCTAGGACTGCCTTTGATAACACAGGTAAAAAAATAACATGATTTGTTTTCTTGTATGCTGAACTTAACTACGTTTACTATGGAATTCTTAAAAGCCGCATCAGTATGATAGGCTGTATGTGTTGTAAATTGTGGATGAATTCATTTTACCTTTCCGTGCGAACGAGGGACAATACAATATCATAGTGGAACTCACTTTAAGTTAGATCAGTAACAATCACTGTGACGGTACGAAAAGAGGAAATTGGATGATGAAAATGAGATACGAATGATATAAAATACATTATTTACATGTTCATAAAATATCTTCCTGCGGAGCCAATGTTATATATTACATGACACTTTGCAAGCATAAATATGGTTTCATGACATGACTGTTATGATCTGTTTAGCAAATGTTCATTTAGGTTTGTAGTAAATAATTTACCTGGTAATATATATGTATAGAAGATGTACCTTAGGTGCTTTAGTGTTATGATTTATATGTAGTATTTGCCTTGTCTTGAAAAAGGAAAAGGTTGACAATATACATGCACCGCGTTGTTTTTATTGAAGTTCTAAATATATACTACGATAGTTTGTGTTTAACCTGACTGTCAATAATTGGTAATCTACTGACAAATGATATCACTTGAGCTGGCCAATCATATTCATAGCACCAGTGAACCGCAAACAACCTGGAACGAGTTTGATTGTCGATGATAAACTTGATGTCATTAATATTTACAGTAATTACCATATCTCTTTATATTAGCACATGACTGTTTTTTCGTAACATTTGGATAGTATTGATGACTCCATCCTTGTGTTTCTCATCTTAATTTCTGCTTCGTCAGTCAGATTGCATTATAAAATATTCTTGCCAATGTATTTTAGTGTCACACTAATTAATGTTATTAAATATATAAATACGATGTTTTATTTATACAGGGTGGAATATATATCCTGCAGATCATTGACTGGTATTGTGCGAGCTTCTCCCTCATGTTGATTTCACTCACAGAGGTCATCGTCATTGCCTATGTTTACAGTAAGTTTGACATATTAGCAACAAAAACGCCATTCTGTCAGTAATCTAATGACACCGTTCCAATCTTTTCCGTCTAATTCTCAAAAATACAGTCTTAACAATGAAAATGTTTCCATGACAAAGCCAATTCACCACAACCAGAGACAACACATAAAGGAGGGCATCGTGTATACTGTGATGGCCATATTTTATCAATAATATCGGTGTGAGTAAGAATGTATTTCGTTAAAGCATTCATAAAGTTCTGGGAATTTAATAGGGTTAAGGGGACCACATAACTAAGGCATGGTTGCTTTATAACAGTTAACGTTTTTTACATCAGCAGTTATATAGATTTCTGCGTCAAAACATCTGAAAAAAATTGACTATGCAAGTATTCTATATATTAAGTTTCACACTTTTTTTTTATAAAATCAACATGTTTATATCAAATAAAATTCTGCCATAATTTTTGCAACAATTGATATATTTCAATATTTATTCGGTTTTTATTGTGATGTATATTTATTTCGTTACCTGCCGTAGTTTATAAATTATGTCATTTATATCTGTATGATTATATGATGATTGGTGTCACTTTTAATGCAGGAACCGCTTGTCATTCCTGAACACCTGGTCTAGCATTTGTATCATGTAGGTTCGTGATTTTATTGTTTTGTTACATACTGTAATATGTGTTATCTGTGTGGTATGTTTTGTTGTGTGTTCACACTGTGGTTTATATTTTCTGTCTCCTCTTTTGCCTTCCTACAGAAATAGACAGATTTATGGCAGACATTGAGTTTATGATTGGTTTCAAGCCACATAAAATCTGGATTTACCTCTGGAAATACATTACTCCAGCTGTTATTGTGGTAGGTACTCATGAGATAAAAAAAAAATTATCCCGTTTTGTGGAAAATTCAATAGAAGATATATCCTCTATTTGCTCAATTAATTTTGCTATAAGAAAATACTACATATGTTAGTATGAATCTAACATCAATATCATTTGCATTTTCTGGAGATAAAAAAAAATATTTATAATGATAAAACACTTGAACCTCAAGTAAACTTCCATAGCTTCAAAAGCATAATTTCAGAACGAAGAAATGAAATTGAAATTCTTTTTGAATGTCTTATCTAGATTTCTTATTTTACCAACATTTAATTTGGCTGCCCAATGTAATTGCGCTAAATTCTGGAACGTTCAGAATCGTTCGAACCTTGATTGATTGATATCATATTTCTCTGGACAGTTTATCTGGTTGTTCAGTGTAATTACCCTTGGCCCTGTGACATACGACGGACGTTCCTATCCGCAATGGGCAATCGTATTTGGATGGTGTCTTGGTGTTTCATCTGTCTTGCCAATACCCGGACTGATTATCTACCAGATTATGCAGGAGAGAGGAACATTACGCCAGGTAAACAAAAGACAAGAACGACACAGAGGCAGATGTTTCTTAAATAGACCACCTGTCTATAACTTACAAGTAGTCTTTATAGATATCTGGTTGTTGAGGCGGTTTTAATGAATATATTGTTTTTGTTTTGGGTTAAAAATAAAATATTTCACTCATCGCTTTTCCAATGACCAAGAGACGAATATCAACTATATTTGATTGAAAGCATAATGCTACCAGAGTTGACCTCGAAGTCTGCTCCAACCCGTAGAACGTATGTTTACCAGGATTAATATACGGGTACAATGGACTTCTTGTTTCCTCTTTATTATTTAACCTGTTATCTTTTTCAGCGACTTGAAAAACTGATGAAACCATCAGAGGAATGGGGACCTAGTATTCAAGAAGACAGGGACAGATACTTCAAGCACCTGGCTCTTCAAAAGAGGACGGACATTGCTGCCAGACAAATTGAAGACGAGGAGGATATGGAGAAACACATGTTTCTGCCTTCAAATGAAAAATCCAGCTTACCAGTATGACGAGAATGATTTGCGCTACCGTACATTTTCATTTATTGATGAATATCACTTTCTATGTTCTGCCGGGTGGTATCTTTGAGTAGGCGTTATTGGAAGAGTAACACACACGATCTGAACATTCTTTGATTTAGTAGATAAAACCTTAGATCCAACTGTAACAATTCAAAATAACTTAAAGATATGTTAATGAATTTGTCCTCGATTATTTCCAAAACAAGTAGTTCATATCTTAAGCGATCTTCTCAAGCCACATCTAAAATATGTAAAATGAAAGGCATTTCCCAAATGTTTCATCAGGAATTTTGAAATGAAGACCCGTAAAGGAAAAAAGAATTCAAACAACTGATCTCAAATATTTTCTTGTATCTAGTTTGTTAGTATAGTTTCTTTTGTATTAGTCCGGCAATATTATTTTGAGATTTTGTTTTGTACCTTGTAATGCCCGTGTTGTTAAATGTTTGCCTACCTTTATTTTATTGTGTTCATATTTTAACTAAACGATATCTCCTATGTTTGAATGATTACCTGTAATCAAATTTCTTTAAAAAAACACAGGAAAAGTGAAGAATTTACAGTAGTTATTTGATGAACATACGAAACAGTATTAGTTTAAGTTGATTGAATGATACTCATTTTCATATAAAACTGTCGCATAGTAAAGCCCTTCATCTGACAGTGTTTTCATAACATCAGACATTTTTTTATCATCTGGATCTGTTATTTGTCTCATAATCCTTGACATTTGAATTCATTCAGTATTAATAGTTTTATCATTGTATATAATGTTTATTTTCATGTATATGCACATGTGGTTAAGAGAGGAAATTTTACAATTGCTGTACAATCAACATTGAAGTGCAAACTACGATACAAGTTGGCGGAAAACATCCACATATCATATACATATATGTAATATAATATTTTTCATATGATATTCAATGCAACACAATTATTACAGTGCTTCATACCAAAGATTTAACAATATCGATCAGGTAACGTTTCCCATCAAGATCTAGTCTTTTCTATATGCGTTATTCATACTTTGACAAAATTTATGTTTAAATGTATATCATAAAAGCAATGAAAGATCTAGTCACTAGTCAAATTAACTTTTCAACATTCAGTTATTATAGAACAACTTTTTTTTCGTTCTTAGTTCGCCCGACCTGATTAGAAAAGAACAAATATCTTAATGATATTTTTTATGTTGAAAGTCAGAGAAAATACGAAACTTTAATAATTCATGTACATGTAAATATATATTTAACTTTAAACTCGTGATGCAAATGGTTTCGGATAATTTTTATTTCGGTTCCCATATCGATAGCAGATTCGATGTTCTTCAAGATTATTTGACTTTTATGATGAATCGAATACCTCCTTTTGACCTTAATTTTCAAGTAGAACAAAAAAATGAATGTGTCTTTTAAGTAGGTAAATTCTTGATATTGAAAGCTTATGACCAGTATTATAAAACATGTAACCTTCAAACAAAATTGCAAGTTATAAATGTTCCAAGATTTTTCTAATTAAACGATTTCGTGATGAAGCTTATGTTGATAGTATTATTTTGTATTATATTAAAGGTAGTGGTGGTATGAAATTGAACTATTTTCATCTTCATATTAAAATATCATTTTAAGAAATGAAGAAAAGTACTTAACTGCCTAAAACATTATGAAATAGTATTTTGTCGTTAGAATCATTACAGTCATTCATATGAGGTGCATTTGAACATAATGTAGATTATATTTTATAGATTATATTACGTAGATTATATTACGTAGATTATATTTTGATGACTACTTGTTGTTAGATATTGTATATATTTGCTATGCTTTCTGGGAGGTAATACATTGTATAAGTAATTTGATCGGTTTTTAAATCAAAAATAAGCGTAATAGTGAAAGTACAAATATGACTTGAACAATGAATACAAGATTTTTACAAGGAAACAATTGTGATTACTGATATCAACATTCCATGTGCTATTTATAGAGTGCCCTACTGTTGGATTTTTTATTAGAAATTCGGATTAGTAAATAATCTATGTATCTCAAAGATGGAAACATTGATACACTGATACCTCGGCAAATGTAGTGTAAATGTAATATATTTAATATCCTTGAAAAAAATCAAACTTTGACAAAACGAGATTGGACTACACTTACGCTGTACAAGGCCTCATGTTAGGTAGGATACGATTACCGTAGGATACGATTACCACACTTGTCGAGCGTTTTGTATTGTTGTCTCGTCGGGTCTTTTTTATGTTTGTGGTGTCAAATTGTCAACCTAATTCTGGTTCCTGGGTAACTATAACTTTGTAAAAATGTGTGAAGTATTCAGAGATAAACCTATTTGACCCGTTGATATATAACAGGTTACTGTATATAGAACACCACAGTTTAAGTACGAGAAATATTTCACCAGCAATATCGCTAATATATGTCCAGAAATCCACACAATGGCATTGGTACATTTTATCCTACGTATGTACAGAAATGCCTAATGTTTGACAGTTGATCGGATTAAGTGTCCAATTATCTACAATTATCAATTTCTTCTGTGAAGTGCTCAAATTGTATATGTGAGGGAAATGAAATTGATTACAACCAAAGAAATCGTTGGAATAAATATCTTCTATATTTGAATAATTCATATTTTTTAAATTCTTAGGCTTTAACAAATTGTCAATGATTTTAACGGTCCCATGTTGTGCATGTTTCAGTGTTATGGCATATTCAGATTATTGTAAATACATTTGCTTGCCTGTATATAAAGCATATTTGCTATATCATTTTGTCCATACCTCTTAACACTATGTCGCTTTCTATTCTCATCTTTTCATCTCGTCATTTTGAGTCAAATGATTGTTTTTAAGAATGATGTGTTCTCAAAATATCGTTATTACTGGAAATAAGCACAATTAAATACAGCCAACTCTTGTAAATATCTGGTTGTCAAGAAATTGTTCATCAATAAGAAATCCCCTCATTTTAACGCTTTCTGTAAAACCTTTCCTTGACATGTTTATGAACTGGAATAATCTGTAAATAACGTTGTATTAATGCTTTGCAAGAAAACACACTATAGCAGAGTTACGTTTAAGTGGATTGGAAAGCATGTAACATTTCTGATGTTGTAAAGCACGAGCTAACGTCAAGGAATATCATGTAAACGCCATATATTTTGAAATAACTGATGTTCCTACAGGTATATTTTCACGTGAATAAATGAGTAAAGTAATCGCAGGTAACACTGGAATATGTATTCAGAATTATTCAAGAAAGGAATATCAAAATATTATTTTCGTAAAAACGTCACTTTAAATAAAAATCACTTATATTTACATTAAACAGAAGGAAAAAGAATGCTACAAAATGTATTTTGTTTTAGTGAAATAACTTAATGTTAAACATCGTACCTCATTTTCTCTTTATTCATCAATGTTTTACTGATTTTAGTATAGTTTTTAATACAGCAGGTTAACGCCATATATTGCCATACGCACTCAAAGTCATTTAGATACTAATTTATAATCAGGGCATTCAACTCTTAAGGTTAAATAAGTCATCAAGATTTAAATATGTGCCATCATTGCTAGGACATAAATGCTTTCTTTAGTAAGAGTATTTATGGAAGAATGTATTCGTGTGTCATATGCTTTGTTTTAGACACACTATACACGCATTTGTTTTACTACGCATGCTTTTGGTCAACATTGTATTGATGTCATAACAGTTTGGTTTGGACATAAAAAGGTATGGATACACCTGCCCGACCCTGCAAGTTGTCTCCGTGTACTCCGGGTTCTTTCCCTACGCGATAACATCTTAGCCAACAGGAGTGATTAATATAAGTTGATATAACTTTATTTTATATTTGTTGTTATTTATATCTATTTAGTGTGGCTAATGGGGCTGCGCATCACAAGTGTTGTCCGTCCAAACTAAAATGATTGTGTACAAAAGATATCAAAATGCAGTTATATATAAGTACGTTTTATGGGGTTAACAGTGTATTCCCCTTAATACATGATATGTATATACCCTTTAAACAAGAGGCAAAAAGCATCTTACGTAAAATCTAAATAAATTGTGTAGATGTAAAGAACATGTATGTGTCTATTGTGATTGAACAACTCGTATTGTTTCCGCGAACGTTCGAATGTTTCCGTGAGCTATGACGTCACGTTATGTCAGCATTAACCTTACAAGCTAGTTCGATAATGTAACAACAGTATACAATCGATTCCCCTACCACTAGTATGTTATGAACTATTTTTATTATGAAATAATGCCGAAATAAAGATGTAAAGATTCTGATAAACGTGTTTGTATTGATTTCTAAAAATTTAGAATTGCGTCATATATACGAGTTATTCCCCTTAACAACTAAGGACACCGCACACAGACTAATTAATTCTGTATTAGGTGGATAAAGCTGTATGTATCACGGTATTGTCTTCGTTGTGATAATATATTTCATTTCAAATAAAAAGATATCTACACTAGATGATTAGTTGGATTCTTAAGGATCCACGTACCACTTCCAAAAACTGTAACACTTCCGACATCACCATACTTTTGATAAACCATTTATGAAAGAAAACGTTTCTTTGTCGGACTTGTAAGAGTAATAATAATGATGAAATAAACAAAAAATAATCAACAAATGTGTTATGAGTGTAAAATCCAGTGGGGCTAGACCAGGATTTGAATCCCGGAATTATTATACTTAATCTCTAACCGACTGAGCTACATAATTACTGGAACTGGCCTGCCCCAACTGTATTACAATTATATCCAAATAGAAGATAAAAAAACCAAATTCAAAGTTATTTCAATATTAACCGGAAATAACCATGCAATATATTATATTAAACACAATATACAAATTGAAATATAAAGCACAATAAAATATGTTTGCTCTGGCAGCAAGATATATAATATTGTGTTTGATTACCTGCATGAAGGCATTTTATGTACCTTGTCAATAACTCAACGAATAACATAAAGCAAATTTCATCTGGAAAACTGTTGGGTAGGAAAAAACGGTAACAATGCAATATTAAAAAAAAAAAAAAAAAAAAAAAAAAAAAAACAGAACCAACTAGAACACTGACAGGTCAGTAAGGGCATAACCTGGCCCTAAGGTCAGTTGACTCTGTGTTAAGTTCTGAACACTATTGCTTCATAATGTCATAACAAAATGTTCATCAGGGAAAAAGTACAAAATTTAACCTTCACCTTTGACCCAGTGACCTTGACCTTTGGTCAATTGACTCCTTGTTTAATTCTGAGCAACATTGCTTCAAAGTGTCATAGTGAAGTGTTCACAAGTGAAAAGATACAAAATTTAACCTTGACCTTTGACCCAATGACCTTTGGTCAGTTGACTCCTTGTTTAATTATGATCAACTTTGCTTCATCATGTCAAAACAAAATGTTCATCAGTGAAAAGATGCCAAATTTGACCTTGACATTTGATTCTAATGACCTTGAATTATGACCTCGACTTTTAACCTCAGTGTGTCTCTTTGTTTAATTTCGAACAACTTTGCTTCATAATGTCATAGCGAAATGTTCACCAGTGAAAAGCTACAAAATTTGACCTTGACCCCTGACCCGATGACCTTGACCTTTGGTCAGTTGACTCCTTGTTTAATCTTGATCAACTTTGCTTCATAACGTCATAGCAAAATGTTTATCAGTAAAAATATGTACCTTTTTACCTCAATGTGTATTTTTGTGAACTGAACATCTTGACCAAATTTCATGTACATCAGTCAATAAATACTAAAGTTATCAGCCAGGAACAAAATTTGTGGACAGACAGACAGACAGACAGACAGACAAACAGCCAGACAGACAGACAGACAGACAGACAGACAGACAGACAGACAGACAGACAGACAGACAGACAGACAGACAGAGTGATTACTATAGGGGACCCGTATCTCCGATACGGGGCCCTAATAAGATAATTAATCAGACAACAGCCGTAGATATACCTATACCTACACATGGACCAACATTACCTATATCAGAAACAACAATACATACATAAGGAACAACAATACCAACACAAGGAACAACAATACCAACACAAGGAACAACAATACCAACACAAGGAACAACAATACCAACATAAGGAACAACAATACCAACACAAGGAACTACAATACCAACATAAGGAACTACAATACCAACATAAGGAACAACAATACTAATATAAGGAACAACAATACCAAGATAAGGAACTACAATACCAACATAAGGAACAACAATACTAACATAAGGAACTACAATACCAACATAAGGAACAACAATACCAACATAAGGAACAACAATACTAACATAAGGAACTACAATACCAACATAAGGAACAACAATACCAACATAAGGAGCTACAATACCAACATAAGGAACAACAATACCAACATAAGGAACAACAATACCAACAGAAGGAACAACAATACTAACATAAGGAACAACAATACCAACATAAGGAACAACAATACCAACATAAGGAACAACAATACCAACATAAGGAACAACAATACCATAACAAGGAACAGCAATACTAACATAAGGAACTACAATACCAACATAAGGAACTACAATACTAACAATACTAACATAGGGAACTACATTACCAACATAAGGAGCTACAATACCAACATAAGGAGCTACAATACCAACATAAGGAACAACAATACTAGCATAAGGAACAACAATACCAACATAAGGAACTACAATACCAACATAAGTAACAACAATACTAACATAAGGAACTGCAATACTAACATAAGGAACTACATTACCAACATAAGGAGATACAATACTAACATAAGGAACTACAATACTAACATAAGGAGCTACAATACCAACATAAGGAACAACAATTCTAACATAAGGAACTACAATACCAACACAAGGAACTACAATACCAACATAAGGAACAACAATACTAACATAAGGAACTACAATACCAACATAAGGAACAACAATACCAACACAAGGAACTACAATACTAACATAAGGAGCTACAATAC
>NW_018406672.1:790825-804686 GCF_002113885.1 Mizuhopecten yessoensis
AACATAAGGAACTACAATACCAACATAAGGAACAACAATACTAACATAAGGAACTATATTACCAACATAAGGAACAAAAATATCAACATAAGGAACTACAATACTAACATAAGGAACTACAATACTAGCATAAGGAACAACAATACCAACATAAGGAACTACAATACCATAACAAGGAACAGCAATATGGACACGAATACAAAGGAAAGGCAAACAACGACGAGAAAACAAAAAAAAAAGGCATTTAGGGAGGGCACATCTAAAAGAGGTCTTTTACAAGAATATATAAATCTGTATTGGGACAACACAACTTTTTGGAAAGTTTATAGGAGACAGCAAGAACAAGAGGATACTTTAATTAAAAAGACAAAATCAAACTGCAAGCTGAAAAGTCCTTTAGTTGAGACAACTTCATAAACAAAAGCGGAAACCACAAGTAAAGGGAAACCAAGAACAGGTATGAAGGGGATTGACACTACTTATAATGGAGACCCGGGAACCAAAATGAAAAAAAAGGGAGACAACTACCGAAATTAAAGATATATCACAACTAAGGGGGTAACGACAAGAACAAACAGGAAACCTCTCAACTAGGGGAGACAACAACGCTTGCCATGGTTACAAATGGATAAAGGCGAACAACAACAGGATTCCAGGGGATACCACAATTAAACTTTTTAAAAAACAATCATCAATAAATACGATTTTAAATACTGTGATTGTTAATAAACGTTGGAAATAGGAGTCATTTATGAAAAAAGATATTAAACATGACGATAGTTTTTTTCATAACGACAATGTTTATTTATATGAACCTAACACAAACACACACACGTGATTGCGCCTATAAAATGTCTTAGTAGATACTGTTTGCCAAAAAATGATTTACACTAAATAAAGACAATGCTTATATTTTACAATCATACGCAGTATATTGTCGATTGAGGTATGAATTACGTAGAGTATACATTATGATATTTACTGATACATTTAATTTGTTTCCAGTGCTATATCTAACCAAGGTGATTCGATCCGTGCAACGAATTCTGATATACACGATCAAACCATAATAAAGTCACAGTTTTATTGATAGATTATACCTTGTAAACTTGTACATAATCTTATTATCATTTATAACAATGGTTCAAAGTAGTTTAAATCGTTCGCATTGATCTTTTGTATGTGAAGTGGGTCACACACTACCGTTAACAGATCTGTCACAATGGGCATCGTGGAGCTACAAACCGCTACACTTGTAACTGACACAACAGGTGAACAAAGTTAGAAATTCGTGCCGTATATAACAATGGATCGTGTTTATCGTAATAACGCAATAAAGAATACATATCACGCAATGACTAATCAGTGCATTGTATCTGTATGAAGTCACCTGTAAGTTCATCATTGTGATACACTGCATAGTTAGTTTGAATATGTACGATCAGTGAAGCAAACGCTTCATCATAAAATTTTAGCGGGGAAAGTACATTTGATAAAGAGATGTAGAAGACAGGTTAGTTAGTTGGTTAGTTGTGAAGGGTTTTACGTTCTATCAACAGCTAAGTTCATTTAAGGACGTGCATCCATGGGTGTTGTGTATGCGTGTATGTATGTGTGTGTGTCGGAGGCAGGGTATGTTGGCGTATTAACCTCCTTGTGATAGCATCTGATGCCGACTTTATAGTGCTATCTCACTGAAGCACAATGACGAAGGCACTCATCACAGCATTCCGCCCGGTCACATTATACCGACAACGGGTGAATCAGGTGTTGCCATTACCGTAAATGCTGAACGTTAAGCAGGGAATAACAACTGCCATTTTTGAGGACTTTGGTATTTCCCAAAGATGGAGAGGAGCTTGGGTTAGGTACGGGTAGTGGGGTCATGGGATAACATGGATTTTTGAATGTTGGGATTGAAGGACTAGGAAAGTATTTTTGATTTGGGATGTTGCATTAGAACATAGACATAAATAAAAGGTTTAAAAAAATCGTTACGTATCGATTCATTTCAGAATGTACACTGAGTTTATATATTAAGTACATTGTAATAGATAAACCAACATTTATACAACGTTAGAAAACTTCGTGTAGGTCACTGGTACGTAATACCTGTAAATAATGTCAATACAATATCGGTAAGCTTTAACAGCCCATTAACGTGATTCGCTTAAACGATTATACCGAAACTGTTATAAGTAGCTTTCAATAATGTATTAAACGTAAGGCGGCTTTTCTATAACGTAACTCCGAGATTTTGTTTTCGTCAGTCAATCCACCAGCAAGATCAAACGATTGTATGTATTAAGTGTTAGCTTGATTCTAAACCTGACGCTACTGTTTAAATAACAGGGTACTATGTGATTGTATATTACACTACTGGAGACAAACACATACATTGTCTGCCTAATTGATGCCGGAATACCGATAGCCTGCGACACCAACAATCTACGGACACACGAAACAGTTAAAAGAGCCTCGGTCGTCTGCGCCTAGCACAATCTTCGCTGGCTAATGCAATTCACGCCAGCGAAAAGAATATAAATATTTAATTGCATTGTGAAAATAGAAAATGCTTTTATTGAACAGCTGAGCCCCATACAACGGCAAAAGTAGCATAGTCTGATTATAGGGACGAACTTTTACAACCGTCAAGAGATAAATTCCTGAGTCAGAGGAACGTGCTCCATGGCTTCAGACCTACGTCGGCATCGAGCGCAACGGAGAACAAACTAAACAGGCACGGTGTATACGTCGTTGGTGATTAAGTAACATGAGTATCTTATACATGAGACAGGTGTGCAGTGTGACTTTGCTGGATGGAAAATAACCAAGGTAAGTTACATATGTATCGTTCTTTACGAAATAAAAGACAACAAAAGCATTATTGACCGATATGGACTAATTGAACCTTAGGTAAACATTTCATAAAGTCAATATTGTGGAACGAAAGCAATTGCATTCGCACTGTCAATTAACTTAATCTGTAGTTATACCCAATAATGGGCAGTTATCATTCATTGTCAAGAACAATATGACGTTTACATTACATGCGGGTAGATCACCAAGACAGTCTCTGATGCATTTTTGTGAAACATTTCTTGTATTGACAATTTGTGTTTTAAATCGTTTTATGACTGAGCTAGCTAGAAGAGCGTTGGTTGGTTAACCTGTTTATCGGGAACAGACGCCTAACACACATACAGATGTTAATTTGGGGACATGTTTACGTACATAAAATACAACGTTTAAAACACAACACTTAAAATGCATTTTTATAATGGAGATGTCGGCGAACTATCGGGATTGTTGTTAACACAAGAGAAAGAGGTGACCGTAGACCAGTTCTCATTTAATACATACAAACGTGTTACAGACATAATTTAGATTGCTACAGAGTATGGAAGCATCTATCTAAATAGGTATTAAGTTGGTTTAGAAAACCATTTCAAGTATATGTTTGATGTGTTATATGACCATATCGCCCATTTCGGACTCACCAGTGTTACTGATAATAAAAGGACATTGCCTTTCACCAAGGCGGCCGGGATTCGATTCCCCGATCGGACTCGTACGTTGACCGGTTTGGGGTCACCTGTTATATCACGCGGGTTTTCTCCGGATACTCCAGTTTCCTCCCACATCGAGACCAAATGCGCGCTAAAATCTGGGCAAACAAGAGTGATTGATATAAGTTAAAATTATTTGTTTTATAATTGTTGTAAAATACGAATCCGTGTCTAACGTATTGGTTACTTCACTGTCTCCTCACAGAATGCACCAAAGGAATCTCCCGTTGGGAGTCAACATTAGTCTTCTCATACGAACGTACAAATCCCTTAAACTTCAGGGCGCTATGATTGAAACATATAAGAATTAATTATACATGGTATATACTCCGTGAGTCATATCGCTATTACTGTTAGCGAAACCGTTTCTTCGCGAATCTTTGTGACCCCAGGTGTAAATTAACATTGCATAACATATTTATAAAAATCAAAAGGGATTTTAACTGGATTAAGATAGCATACACTAATACACCATAAAACAAAATGTTTCGACTAGACACCAACACTTCAGGTGTTTTCCAAATCCGAACATTTTGTTGATGTAATGGAAAATACTCTTAATATTTTCCAGCCTCATTTTATTATATGACATATATTTATACCTAGATATATGACATGTGATGTAGCTCCCGATCCTTCATGTTAAAGGATCGAAGAAACGTTTGGTGATTTACACGCTACTGTCTCAAACATTTATAATTAGGATATGAATTTCGTTCTCCCTTTTTTAATATTAAAAGTTATTAAAAGAGGAGACTGGGTCAAGTTCAACTCCCAAAGTCCGACTACACCTGATAGTTAAAGCAAACACAATTTTGAGGATCTAAGCAGTCCTCTTGACTCTACGAAGCATTCAAAAATGGTGTAGAAAAATAAAAAATAAAAAATAAAGGGAGTAAGTTACTTTTTGGGCAACCGCGATATCCAGGGGTTACGCCGATGTTTGCGCGTAGAGAGCGATAATGAGCGTAACCCCTGGATAATCGAGGATGCTTTTTTGGAGGGTGGAAAAAATGACATCACTTCTCTCTAAATTTGCAAGCTTTTGGTAATCAAAATTGCTATTACTTATGTCATATGTAGCACACATAAGCTTGGTATTGAGTATCGTATAGTTGCAAGATATGAATTTCTTAAAATATCAATTTGTGGTAGGTTCGGTTAATGAGAGTGGGGCAGGATCCACACATGGAGCGTACTGACAGTAGCTGACATGGCATGCTTTATGACGTCACATTTATATTGAATTCAACGTGGGCTGGACGTAACCTGGCCTCAGTCTGTTCTAACAAAATTCACAAGACGTTTGGGCGTTCAACCTCTTGACAGAAAAAGTTTACAAGAAATAATTCTTCAGATACGGACGTATGGTCGTTTTAATAAAATTCTATAAAAAAAGTATGGATTTTTTCTTAAAAATGGTATATATTACGCATAAGTTTTAACAAACGCCGTGCTTTCATAAAAAATGGCCGAAGCAGCCCTTGTCTCCCCTAAGGAAAACATTTCTCAGCCATACACGAGAAGTATTGTCAATGACATGTTTAATTTCGGGTAAGAATCATACATGGGTATGGTCCGTGGACATGGCAATCTCAACCCTTGGCGAAGCCTCGTGCTAGACAGCCAAACTCTTACCCTAGGGTTGAGATTGACCTGTCCACGGACAACACCCCTGTAACATTCTTTTAATCGTTGCCATGCACTCAAGACGTCATCAAATTGCTCTGATGACGTCACAATGTGTGGTTTTGCACACGTTTCAAATATCAGAATCAAATGACATTTTTCGTTTCAAAACATGTGTAGTTTGTTTTAGACATCTGACATTATAATGTATACAAAGACATTAATACTTTCCCATTGAATTGCAGATCATGTGAATTGACGTACATTGGACCATTGTAACAACTGGGAAATATGGCGACGGGTCGTGATCGTCCATGTAAGTATGCAACTAGGAAATATGCCGAGGGTTCGCGATTGTCCATTTAAGTATACAACTAGGAAATATGCCGAGGGGTCACAATATACAACTAGAAAATATGCTGAGGGTCGCGATTGTCCATGTAACTATACAGTTGATCATCGTAATAATGTACAGAAGGATCGTGATCGTCATGTAAGTACTGATCATTAAAATAAGGTCGATAGGTCTCGATTGTTATATAAGTAAAAACTTATATAAAAACGTCTATACATCACCATGACCGTATTAGCCGCAAGAATAGTGTATGATGATGGAAATAGAGTTATTCAGTTTATATTTTATATAATTATCTATACTGTCAGTATACCACAATACGCCACCTACCGGTAGTATGATAAATTCATTTATGGCAAGGGTTGTCAATATGGGAATGTATTCTCTCAAAAAGAACGAATTATCGTGCCCGGTGAAGTCCTAAACCGGGAATAGAATTCACAGAAAGGGGTTCCGCGTTAGAAAATAGTTCGTATTGAACAAATCATTATAAAGTTATGAAAAAATGTTTTGAAGATAACAACACTATTAAATGTGGAAGCTAAGAAGCCAATGACGATACTATTGTTGGAAAATGTCTTTCTTCGTAGTTTTAAGTTTCATTGTATTCCTCCGCGGAATCTTCTATTATCTTGAGGATCAACAGTCGATTCAGCCATTAGTTTTGAAGGTTAAAAAGTAAGCTGAAACTACCTGTTGACAATCGGGTCGTCCAGAAAAAAGATCATGAACTGTTTCGAATAGTAGAATAAGGCTTTGAAGTACATTTGAAACAATCTTTTATTGTTTTATTTCTGTTGTCATAATGTTTTATTACTTTTTTTCGTATATTTTTATTTTTTCTGACTCGTTTCCTAGAGAAGTTTCAGAAACACGTTGTTTATTTTTACCTCGTGCGTTTATTGCAACACAAATGAAAATATATTATTATGACAAGAAGCCTGTGTAAACATATACATTATACAAATATTAATGACGTCATATCTTTTGTTGTAGTGTACGTATGGATTACGGGATTTTCCATTTCCGGTGTGATCTTCTTGGTCGGACTTATTGTGTTTTTGGTTTACGGATGTAAGCGATGGAAGGAAAACAAACAATTAAAACTGCGCAGAATGGAGCTGGAAAGTGAAATGGCGATAAACATAGACAAACAGGAAGTGAAAGCTGGTACTTCCGGTCACACATTTCGAGGCAGCTCACGTGTGGGTGTTATTAATAGCAAAGAATCTCAAGTTGTGGCTCCATCGGATAGTACAGTTGAACAGGAGACAATTAAATTGTCAGAATCAAGTCGAATAGTGACTTTTCAAGTGCCAAAAACTTTATAAAGTAGTGTGGCCTATTACATTTTGCATTTGACTCATTTCCGGTTGAACAGTTAAACGTGAAGCCTATATGAAGAAAGAAACGTTTTTTACTGTGATCAAATTTATTCATAGAATGGATTACATAAACCGACTTTGTGCTTGTAAACGTTACTGTGTCTTTCAAAGCATCGGCCAAAACAGGAATAGACTGGGAATGAAACTTGTTTATTGCCTCAGAACATTGTTGTGTAAGACAATGCATATTTATATATATTCACTCACCCATGTTACATTTTGATACCAAGAAATAAAGTTTATTCATTTCCACATTCTAAATGTTTTTCACGTCAATTTCGACCGTGGAAATTGATTTTTTCTTGGATTTTATAAACATCCTTTAATTTACCATTCGTCTTGTACGCTTTCCTAAAAAAATGCATAGAGGACGGACAAGCAATTCCAACCAATTAATTGTTTTCAGTGAAGGTGCAAAAAGGGAAATAATTTGATATGCGTTTGGGAAAAGATTCGAAGAATAAATTGATTTCAATTATATCGTCATTGCAGTTTACACCAAGGTTGTGAGCGTGGCGAAATCAAACTTGATGTTATACTCATGGATGCAGTGTTCTGTTTAATGTGTATATACTGTGTGTATATTTTTGCTAGACAATGTATAATCTACCGACATCTTAAGTTGTAATATGTATAAATGTCTTTACAGTGGCTAGACTGAAGATGATCGGCTTGAGAAATATACACATAATAAACTCCTCGTTCGATTGAAACTTTGTGTTTTGACTCCTGAACCCTCCCATTATCAAACCCTTCCTAATACCACAGATAAGTTGTATTCGGACCCCTGACTCCCTCCCATTATCAAACCCTTCCTACTATCACAGACAATTTGTATTCTGACTTCTGTCTCCCTCCCATTATATAACCCTTCCTACTACCACTGACTATTCGGACTTCTGACTCCCTCCAATTATCAAAACCTTCCCACTACCACTGACTATTCGGACTCCTGACTCCCTCCCATTATCAAACCCTTCCTACTATAACAGACAATTTGTATTCGGACTCCTGACTCCCACCCATTATATAACCCTTCCAACTACCACTGACTATTCGGACTCCTGACTCCCTCCCATTATCAAACCCTTCCTAATACCACAGATAAGTTGTATTCGGACCCCTGACTCCCTCCCATTATCAAACCCTTCCTACTATAACAGACAATTTGTATTCGGACTCCTGACTCCCACCCATTACATAACCCTTCCAACTACCACTGACTATTCGGACTCCTGACTCCCTCCCATTATCAAACCCTTCCTAATACCACAGATAAGTTGTATTCGGACCCCTGACTCCCTCCCATTATCAAACCCTTCCTACTATAACAGACAATTCGTATTCGGACTCCTGACTCCCACCCATTATATAACCTCCTTCCATTATCAAAACCTTCCAACTACCACAGACTGTTGGGAACCCTGACTCCCTCACATTATCAAACCCTTCCTACTACCACTGACTATTCGGACTCCCGACTCCCTCCCATTATCAAAACCTTCCTACTTTAACAGACAATTTGTATTCTGACTTCTGACTCCCTCCCATTATATAACGCTTCCTACTATAGCAGACAATTTGTATTCTGACTTCTGACTCCCTCCCATTATATAACGCTTCCTACTATAGCAGACAATTTGTATTCTGACTTCTGACTCCCTCCCATTATTAAAACATTCCTACTTCCATAGATAATTTGAATTCGGACTACTGATTCCCTCACATTATCAAACCCTTCCTACTACCACAGACAATTTGTATTCGGTATCCTCTCCTCCTCCCATTATATAACCCTTCCTACTACCACTGACTATTCGGACTTCTGACTCCCTCCAATTATCAAACCCTTCCCACTACCACTGACTATTCGGACTCCTGACTCCCACCCATTATATAACCCTTCCAACTACCACTGACTATTCGGACTCCTGACTCCCACCCATTATATAACCTCCTTCCATTATCAAAACCTTCCAACTACCACAGACTGTTGGTAACCCTGACTCCCTCACATTATCAAACCCTTCCTACTACCACAGACACAATATTTTCGGTCTCCTGGCGCCCTCCCATTATCAAACCCTTCCTATTACCACTGACCATTGGGACTCCTGATTCCCTCCCATTATCAAACCCTTCCTACTATAACAGACAATTTGTATTCTGACTTCTGACTTCCTCCCATTATATAACCCTTCCTACTATAACAGACAATTTGTATTCTGACTTCTGCCTTCCTCCCATTATATAACCCTTCCGACTACCACTGACTATTCGGACTCCCGACTCCTTCCCTTTATTTAACCCTTCCTACTATAACAGACAATTTGTACTCTGACTTCTGACTTCCTCCCATTATATGTAACCCTTCCTACTATAACAGACAATTTGTATTCTGACTTCTGTCTTCCTCCCATTATATAACCCTTCCTTCTATAACAGACAATTTGTATTCTGACTTCTGAATCCCTCCCATTATTAAAACATTCCTACTTCCATAACCCTTCCTACTACCACTGACTATTCGGACTTCTGACTTCCTCCTATTATATAACCCTTCCTACTATAGCAGACAATTTGTATTCTGACTTCTAACTCCCTCCCATTATTAAAACATTCCCACTTCCATAGATAATTTGTATTCGGACTACACTACTGATTCCCTCACATTATCAAACCCTTCCTACTACCTCCAACTACCACTGACTATTCGGACTTCTGACTTCCTCCTATTATATAACCCTTCCTACTATAATAGACAATTTGTATTCTGACTTCTAACTCCCTCCCATTATTAAAACATTCCTACTTCCATAACCCTTCCTACTACCACTGACTATTCGGGCTCCTGGATACCTCCCATTATATAACCCTTCCTACTACCAATGACTATTCGGACTCACGACTCCCTCCCATTACCAAAACCTTCCAACGACCACTGACTATTCGGACTCCCGACTCCTTCCCTTTATTTAACCCTTCCTACTATAACAGACAATTTGTATTCTGACTTCTGCCTTCCTCCCATTATATAACCCTTCCGACTACCACTGACTATTCGGACTCCCGACTCCCTCCCATTATATAACCCTTCCTACTACCACTGACTATTCGGACTCCCGACTCCTTCCCATTACCAAAACCTTCCAACTACCACTGACTATTCGGACTCCCGACTCCCTCCCATTATATAACCCTTCCTACTATAACAGACAATTTGTATTCTGACTTCTGACTCCCTCCCATTATATAACAAACCCTTCCTACTACCACAGACAACTTGTATTTGGAATCCTATCTTCCTCCCATTATATAACCCTTCCTGGTATGATAGACAATTTGTATTCGGACCTCTGACTCCCTCCCATTATCAAACCCTTCCTACTACCACTGACTATTCGGACTCCTGACTACCTCCCATTATATAACCCTTCCTGCTATGATAGACAATTTGTATTCGGACTTCTGACTCCCTCCCATTATCAAACCCTTCCTACTATAACAGACTATTCGGACTTCTGACTTCCTCCCATTATATAACCCTTCCTACTATGATAGACAATTTGTATTCTGACTTCTGACTCCCTCCCATTATATAACCCTTCCTACTATCACAGACAATTTGTATTCTGACTTCTGACTCCCTCCCATTATTAAAACATTCCTACTTCCATAGATAATTTTCCAACTACCACAGACTGTTGGTAACCCTGACTCCCTCACATTATCAAACCATTCCTACTACCACAGACACAATATTTTCGGTCTCCTGGCGCTCTCCCAAATCAAACCCTTACTATTACCACTGACCATTGGAACTCCTGACTCCCTCCCATTATATACCCCTTCCTACTATAACAGACAATTTGTATTCTGACTTCTGACTCCCTCCCATTATATAACCCTTCCTACTACCACTGACTATAAGGACTCCCGACTCCCTCCCATTATCAAAATATTCCTACTACCACATACTATTCCGACTCCTGACTCCTTCCATTATAAAAACCTTCCAACTACCACAGACTGTTCGTAACCCTGACTCCCTCACATTATAAAACCCTTCCTACTACCACAGACACAATATTTTCGGTCTCCTGGCGCTCTCCCAAATCAAACCCTTACTATTACCACTGACCATTGGAACTCCTGACTCCCTCCCATTATATACCCCTTCCTACTATAACAGACAATTTGTATTCTGACTTCTGACTTCCTCCCATTATATAACCCTTCCCTACTACCACTGACTATTCGGACTCCCGACTCCCTCCCATTATCAAAATATTCCTACTACCACATACTATTCCGACTCCTGACTCCTTCCATTATCAAAACCTTCCAACTACCACAGACTGTTCGTAACCCTGACTCCCTCACATTATCAAACCCTTCCTACTACCACAGACACAATATTTTCGGTCTCCTGGCGCTCTCCCATAATCAAACCCTTACTATTACCACTGACCATTGGAACTCCTGACTCCCTCCCATTATATACCCCTTCCTACTATAACAGACAATTTGTATTCTGACTTCTGACTCCCTCCCATTCTTAAAACATTCCTACTTCCATAGATAATTTGTATTCCGACTACTGATTCCCTCACATTATCAAACCCTTCCTACTACCACTGACTATTCGGAATACTGACTCCCTCCCATTATCAAACCATTCCTACTACCACTGACTATTCGGACTACTGACTCCCTCCCATTATCAAAACCTTCCTACTTTAACAGACAATTTGTATTCTGACTTCTGACTCCCTCCCATTATTACAACATTCCTACTTCCATAGATAATTCGTATTCGGACTACTGATTCCCTCCCATTATCAAACCCTTCCTACTTTAACAGACAATGTGTATTCTGACTTCTGACTCCCTCCCCTTATATAACCCTTCCTACTATGATAGACAATTTGTATTCTGACTCCTGACTCCCACCCATTATCAAACCCTTCCTACTCTCACAGACAATTTGTATTCTGACTCCTGACTCCCACCCATTATATAACCCTTCCAACTACCACTGACTATTCGGACTACTGGCTCCCACCCATTATCAAAACCTTCCAACTACCACAGACTGTTCGTAACCCTGACTCCCTCACATTATCAAACCCTTCGTACTACCACTGACTATTCGGACTTCTGACTTCCTCCCCTTATATAACCCTTCCTACTACCACTGACTATTCGCACTACTGACTCCCTCCCATTATTACAACATTCCTACTTCCATAGATAATTTGTATTAGGACTACTGATTCCCTCACATTATCAAACCCTTCGTACTACCACTGACTATTCGGACCACTGACTCCCACCCATTATCAAAACCTTCCTACTACGACAGACTATTGGGTCTCCTGACTCCACCGCATTATACATCCCTTCCTACTACCACAGACAATTTGTATTTGGAATCCTATCTTCCTCCCATTATATACCCCTTCCTACTATAACCGACAATTTGTATTCTGACTCCTGACTCCCACCCATTATATAACCCTTCCAACTCCCACTGACTATTCGGACTTCTGACTTCCTCCCATTATAAAACCCTTCCTACTACCACAGACAAAATATATTCGGACTACTGACTCCCTCCTATTATCAAACCCTTCCTACTACCACTGACTATTCGGACTACTGACTCCCACCCATTATCAAAACCTTCCTACTACCACAGACTATTCGGTCTTCTGACGCCCTCCCATTATCAAACCCTTCCTACTACCACTGACCATTGGGACTCCTGACTCCCTCCCATTATCGAAACCTTCCTCCTACCACAGACTATTCGGTCTCCTGACGCCCTCCCATTATCAAACCCTTCTCACTTCCACAGACAATTTTGTATTCGGACTACTGACTCCCTCCCATTATATAACCCTTCCTACTACTACTGAGTACTACCACTGACTATTCGGACTACTGACTCCCTCCCATTAAATAACCCTGCCCTAATACCACTGACTATTCGGACTCCAGTCTCCCTCCAATTATCAAAACCTTCCTACTACGACAGACTATTGGGTCTCCTGACTCCACCACATTATACAACCCTTCCTACTACCACAGACTATTCGGACTCCCGACTCACTCCAATTATCAAAACCTTCCTTCTTGTTTTCGAACTTCTGACTCCCCACATTATCAAACCCTTACTACAACAGTACAAGAGACAATTTGTATTCCAACTCATGACTCCCTCCCATTATCAAAACCTTCCTACTACCACAGATAATTTGTGTTTGGACTTCTGACTCCCACCCATTATATAACCCTCCCTACTACCGCTGACCATTGGGACTCTTGACTCCCTCCCATTATCAAAACCTTCCTAC
Organism: Mizuhopecten yessoensis; assembly: GCF_002113885.1. NCBI lineage: Eukaryota > Metazoa > Mollusca > Bivalvia > Pectinida > Pectinidae > Mizuhopecten > Mizuhopecten yessoensis. The sequence continues at coordinate 804,123 of NW_018406672.1, forward strand.
TACCACAGACTATTCGGTCTCCTGACGCCCTCCCATTATCGAACCCTTCTCACTTCCACAGACACCTTTGTATTCGGACTCCTGACTCCCTCCCATTATCAAAACCTACTACCTCACACAATTACGTGTACGAACTCCTGACTCTTTTACATTATAAAACCATTCCTACTACCACAGACAAAATATATTCGGACTCCTGACTCCCTCCGATTATCAAACCATTCCTACTACCACAGACATAATATATTCAGACTTCTGACTCCCTCCGGTTATCAAACCATTCCTACTACCACAGACATAATATATTCGGACTTCTGACCTCCTCCGATTATCAAACCATTCCTATTTCCTCAGACACAATATATTCGGTCTCCTGTCTCCCTTCCATTATTAAAACCTTCTCACTTGCACAGACACCTATGTATTCGGACTACTGACTCCCTCCTATTATCAAACCCTTCCTACTACTACAGACATTTTGTATTCGCACTCCTTAACTCCACCAAAAAAATATAAAAACCTTCCTACTATCACAAACACTTAGTATACTCACCCCCCCCACCC
>NW_018406672.1:804691-916692 GCF_002113885.1 Mizuhopecten yessoensis
ACCCCCACCCCTTACTATAACCAAATACAATTTCCTTCAGACTCGTGACTCCCCTACCCTCCCCCAAATTGGAATTTTAAATCGATAAGGTCAAACAAATAATGCTGTGCTCTCAAAGCGAGGGCCGGATTAGTGACACTGGAACAATAAATGAGTAATATGAACATAACACTAACACACCAATACACTTAATATCGGAAAGATATCGCACAAGTAAAGTAAATATATATATAGCGACTACAAACATCAATCATAGTCATCATTAATCTGCGTCACTCGAAACATTTGAAACATTAGTTTTTTTCCATCATCATGTTGTTATCAAATAAGGGAAATGTCTACGAGAGTTGAAATCGTCCCTGGTTCGTATTCATGAAACCGTTCTCATGCTCAAGCATGGATGATGAGCTCAAACCAACCTTTCTTGTAATGCACTTAAATCATGTCAAACTATCAAAAAGTCAATTGTAAACATTGAAAACAGCATTCGGCTTTAAGTCGCTTCATTTTTTTCCCAAATCATGGACAAAATAAAGCGTCATTATTAATTTTTAACCGAAACAAAAAATTTGGCACGTGCACAAAATCCATGCTTGAGCATGAAAACGGTTTCGTGAATACGGGTGCGCGGGGGGGGGGGGCGTTTTTGTTCAATTTAAATATAGAATTTCAGAATTATGGGAAAAAAAGCTAGGGGTTGTTAAACATTCTTATCTTTGTTGTGTAACATGAATTTTAACGCTACACCCTTTTACGTTTAAATATTTGCCTAGATTTGACAAATAGTCAATGTGGTTTAAAATGATACAAGTTAAAGGGAGATAAATCTAACAGGACAACCTCCAGTCATTTAGTTTTTGTCCGTCGAGTTAGATGAAAAGTCTTCAATGAATAAAACGAAATATAACTAATATTCATCAAGAATGAGTGATATAATTGTCATAACATTAAGAAATCAACATATTGGTTTCTGAAGTAACGGAATTCATCGCCAAAAGCGCGCCAAAAAATGTTACGACGGGTCACGCGATATTGGACAGGGGCTCGGTAGTAGTAATTTGCTTTTAGAATTAAATATTTTGCTTAAACATTTCAAAACATAAAAGTATCGAACAATGTCTCTGTGCTTACAATAGCAAATGTATAAATATAGCTCACCTTAATTTGCATTCAATGTACTCCAGAATCCATGACACATACGCCGCCTACAGTGTAATTCAATGTAGATATTTCTGTTTCAAGTCATTGATATTACCTCCTGACGTAAAAGTTTTTCGCCTAGTTCTAGTTGTAAACATATCTATGCAAACCCCTTCATCTACAATTCCTGCTGTATAAAATAGTTATATATGTTATCTGAAAACCTGACTATTTCTTACGAAAAAAATGTTTTGTGTTGGGGTTAAACTATAGTTAGTTTAAACATATGTTATTGCTATAAAAAAACAAAGGATTGGGCAAAAGTTTCAAGAAGATTTAAAAACGCCCTTTCATCACAAAACTAAATGACGGAAGTTAAACTAAACGACATACTTGAGTACAATTCGTCTTCTTCGCTACTGACACAGCATTTCAAGGAGAAGCCAAGCGGAGGACAGAAAAACAGCGGCAGATGATTGACTTATATGTTTGGATAAGAACGGAGTTTTATCATTTACTTACCTGTGGATACCTGATGGCATATAGCTTTTTCCCCGATGACATGAAAGCATAAATAATCTGGAAGGGTTTTGGTATTCACATACTCGAAAACAGCTCAAATATTTATATTATCTTTAAAGTTTATGCTATCGATGGTTGGTTCCGTGTGTTGATTTTTGCGCTTTGTTTGGTTAGTTTGTGTTTTACGTTCTAATAACAGCTATGGTCATGCAAGGACGGAGCCGAATATCCCGGAGAACATCACCGACCTACGACCAGTACCTGGCGACTGCCCCACGTAGGTCTCTAACCCGCGACTCAGTGGTGGAGTGCTAGTGGTAGCAGAATGTCAGACGCCTTAGCCACTTGGCCATCGCGGCCCCTTGATTTTTGCGATTGGAAAACAAAAAGATTTTATAAATTGCGCGTTTGAAAGTTTATGAGTAAATATACCAGTAGGTATTTTTTTCTATTATATTGCTGCTATTTCATGTGTTAATTTCTTCAAAGTGACATTATTTTTAATGTTGGCTCTTGCGGAAGAAACAATTCAAATGTCACCATGTTGGTTGCCATTTCCATTCATTTGTGGGTTTGAAGAAAGAGTAATCCAAAAACATTTCCATAGACATAAATCAAAACTGTTAAGTCCAGCAAAATGCATCCTCGATAGTCAGGGGTTAAGCTCACTTAGATTGTGTGTATTCCGTCTTTGCGTATTGCAGAGTTATCTTCTCTCGGGAGCAGGTATTGATTCTTACGTCAGTTGTTTGTGAGAGTAACGTCATCAAATTTTGATAAAACGACGTAATTTTCTCATACAAACCAATGACGTAACAATCAATACCTGCTCACAAGAGAAGATAACTCTGCACTACGCAAAGACGGAATATCGAGGTGATATGCTGATGAAGTTTTTTTAAAAGTACGTCGTGGTATCAAAGTTTTCCGTCTGCAACGTTTTTACATCGTGGTTAAAGGGAAATAACTCCTATAGATATAAAATGATTCGGTTAATCAATATAACTTGATACGGATGATTGGTATTCTATAGCAATTCGACCAATACCGATGTCGCGAGATTTGCTAAATGTAGCGTGTGACCTAACAGTCAAAGAGGAAGTAAACTTGGACGGATGGAGTGTCTGGACAGAAGGTGAGTTGTTGACAATTATCAAACCATTTCAGACTTGTTGATACCAACAACGTATTTATATATAAATCCCTGGTTGTTTCACACATTTTATCCATTTAATCACCGAAGGAATCTCCTAGAGCTCAACAGATGGTAGTCTGACTCAAACACCGCCGGATCCGACTGACTATTAACCGTTTGTTTCAGAAAATGTATTTATTTCTTTTACGCATGTACATTTAAACATTGTTAGAAAATGTTACTTAGATTATCAAAGGTTACAATTGTATATATATATATATATATATATCATTGAATAATAGATTCTTTTATTTATCTATTGTGGAGGGGGTGGGGTGAGGGGGGAGATGAGGTTGTATGACGCTTGTTTGGGTTTGCGAGGGAACTCCGGAATTTATATATATGTATAGTGTACCTAGAACGATAGCAGACGACACTGTCGATAGACAATGTTGTGTATTATATGTTCTTATAAATATAATTATTGTTCGACAAATGTGTATATGAAACGAGAACCGCGTTTAACATTGATTCATTCGTACGCCTAAGTTAAATATGTCATTTAACACACAAAGTATTAAAACTCTGTTGTTCGATATTCTTAGTTGTTCGATATTCTTAGTTCTAATTCGGCGAACGGTGAACTTCCTGGTTGGGCTTTTCTGACAAAACTATTTAGGCCGATCTAAATAGACCAATAATCAGATTGCGCGAGCTGGTCATATGAGCTTGAATCAATTTAATTAAAATAAAATAATATTGTGTTTGAGCAAATATAGTCCTACTCAAGTCTAAGATTTTATTTCATATAAAAGATATTCAAGCACACGTAGAGCTGACAAGACGAGCTTGGTACGCTCGATGCAATACAATACCAAATCTTTACATACTTTCTACAATATGTGTGTTCGTTTTTAAGTTGAATTGTATATCTAACTTATTAGTTAAGCCTTTATGGAGTTCTGCAGACGATTTGTTTTTCTGAAAATGTTATAAATTTACTTTAAGTACATGCACATCTACTGAGATTTTTTGTTGTATTTCGGCCTCTGTTGCTCAGCTTATAATTGAACATCAAATTCATGAAAAGGGCTTAACATACTAAGGCGGGGAAGTTTCTCGCTAACACTCTCTTATCTAGATAAAGTTGTCTATCGCGTTCTTTGGGATGACATTTATGTGTACGATTGTAAGATGTGCAATAACTGATTTAGTACCCGACCTATATACATCTGGTGAAAATATCGACGCCATTTCATCCTATAAATGTTGTTATTTAAATTGATCGCACTCTTGTATAACTCAGACACAGCCTCGTAAATGCACTATAGTCATAAATATATGACTCGTATCTACTATAAATAAAACAAACGATACCGGTGTTTTACAATCTGTTGTGTCTATAATGTATGTTTTTTAGAACGAAATATATGTTGGGAAGAAAGATTTGATCACAGCCATGAGAATTAAGTTTTACGAAAAAATATTATTTGTGACCACGAGTCTATCTTCTTAACAAAATGGTGCCGTGACACTCCACATCGCGAAATATTTTGATGGCAAGGTAGCATATGTTGAATATGCAAGACAACAAATGTAAATTTGAAAACGCTATTACACTTGTCCTGTAGTTACAGATGTACTAGGAGTTCATTCGATAACCATTTTGCGTCGATTGAAAACATCATTCGATATTTGAACCACATATTAAGGAATAATAAACGTGTGCGCGTGTATTACAGTTGAAAAAATTCGGAGGGTGAGAAAATGTTTGAAAAAAATACTTAACGAAGGCCGCTTGCGATTCCCGGCATTCAAACCTGTCTTGTGCGCGTTCAAGACAAATAAAAACAATAGCCTGAATCAGGCAAAGTCACAATTTATAATTGAAAAAATCCAATGTCAGTCAAGGTGTTTCGAAACAAGTATATCAGTATAATTTTTGTTCATATTTTGCAAAAGTCTCTTCATGCGTAAAGAACTGTTCTCCGAAAAGTCCGTGATTAAGAATTAATACACGTGCGGATTAATTATTCAACAACTGAAAGTTAAAGAATGAGATTTTTCGTTCACAGATTTTACGTTGAGATATCCTGTAGAATTTAGTCATGAACTACCAGCCCGTGTCGCCTACCTACTACGTCTACGTTAACGGGGCGTTTGTTCCCGTAGCGCTGGCTCCAGGACAAATACCATGTGGGCCGGTACCATACTATGTATATATAAACGGGGCGTTTGTACAAGTAGCGCCAGCCCCCGGATACCAACCACAGCCTTATGGGTGTATGTCGGTATCCCCGCCTTACCAGCAACAACCACAACAAGTACAACAACTTCGACAACTCCAACAACACGTACCACCAGCGTATCAGCAACCTGTCCGCGAGGAAAAGGGAGGCGTCCCTCCACCACTGCCTCCGGTAAACACATAACTGTATGGTTATCATCGTCTTATCTGTTAGTTGCGTCACATGAGTTTCCAAAATTTAAAAACAAAAATGATTTGACGATTTCACAATCAATCATGTATGAAGCTCAGTAAATTTAAAGATTCATATTTTGAACATAATCTTGTTTTTTAATATCTGTAATTATCACCATTTTGCCTTTTCCTTACGAAGTCTCTTTTTGTTATAATGTCGTATTGCGGAGAGGTACAAGTTGAAAGTAAAAGTATATAGCATGTACCAGCGTTGCTAGAGCTGAATGCCAAATTTTATTCCGTTTCTTATCCCATTAATTTGCTGTTTTATTGGAAATCCGAGATTTATTTCAATGATGTAATACCAAAACCAATGTCAAATGAATGACCGAATGAAGTAAGGAAGTAATTCCAACAGAGTAGACAATATGAGGTTGTCAAACATTCGGAGCAATCAGCTCCAGGTACTTAAACCGTTTTCGAGTCCAGCTACTTTAATCGTATTCGAGACAAAGAAAAGAAAGAAGTCTTACATTACATAAAAACAAAAATATAGAAATATATTACGATATTACAATATTTGAACGGTATTAACCTCCAATACGGTCAGTTTAAAGATTTATCAACCCCCCAATCGGGATGATGAATCAGTAATTTGACTCTATTAACAATTATTAAGCTTGAATCCTTTCTCTAAATGGCTGCTTCTCCATTGCTTCGTTTATTTATTCGATAAATGTATGAATCAAGTTTATTATATTTGTGACTCTATCAATACTTTTAGATGAAACCATATGTGATGGTATGCGCCATAGACTTTGGTACAACATATAGCGGTTATGTTTGTTCCTGGACTGAAGAGTTCAAAGAGGATAAACTGCGGATGTTTTGTCGGACGTGGAAGGCCGAACAAGGCCAGACGGAGAAAACGCCTACTGTGGCCCTGTTTGACCCGGACATGAACTTTAAATACTTTGGTTATGAAGCTGAAGAAGGGTATGCAAACCTAAAACCCGATGAAAAAAAGCTGTGGTACCTATTTCAAAAATTCAAAATGAAACTCTATGAGGCTGAGGTAAGTTATGTGATTATTTTTAATATTTAAGTACTAGGGCATGCCCGTCTGTGTATTTTTTTATTCAATGAAAGATAAGTTCGATATCTAGTTTTAAGCGACAGTCATCGAGTAGTTGTAACTCGTATGGGAACCTTGTGGGAGATGATACAATACTGAAGTATATAAATCCATGTTCCTTAACAAAAAGTGACAAAGTTACAGCTTTTTTGTCCTGAAAATCAATAATATAATGCATTCTTAGGAAAAAAAAAAACATGGGCTGTTTGACATATTATTTCTGTTTTTCTTGAAGGAACTGGAACTACATATCCTGTGGAGAGCGTTACGCTCCACAGGATATGTAGATCAGCTACTGCTAGTCATTGCCGCAATGTACATGAAAACAAATCCATTCAATTAATATATTTTCTATACGATGAACTACAATAAAAAGTACAACATTTTTTGTAAATTGAATATGTTTTTACCTAAGTATCGGACAGAACTCCAGCTTACACACACACTTCAAATGTTCGAATTCCGCCGATCAGCTGATTTTGTTGAAACAAACATGTATGTCTAAAATCTAATAATAATTAACCAACACTTGATATTCCTTTCATTTTTGAACATTGATCTTATTTGATGTTATTTTGCTTTAAACACCGCATATTATAAGTTTATGTCTGCACTATTTCAAAGTTTAAATGATGCACTATTGCACTACAATATTTTTTAATTTGAAAAAACATTGTTATATTAAATACTGACTTCCGACTCGCAACCGATTCCTCGATCGTGGTAGCTACCTTTCTTACACCCAAACGTCCGGCTGGGTAACCCCCGTGACATCTTTGAAATGACACATGGCACTCGTCAGTGACATCATTGCAATCTTATAATAGCGTTTCCTAATTCATACATGTTACTTTATCGACACTTAACATTTAAAGGCATGTAGAAATACACAACTTATGTGAAGAGATCAAACAAAATATATTCCCAACAATTAATGTGGATCTATTGCCGAAAATGTTTGTTTCGACACATAGGTTGATGTCTAACACACTGAGTGAGTTAGAATAACGATAGCAAATATAGTTGTTTGTTTTTTTACAATAGCAAGTAGACTTGAGGCTGTGTAAGTACTTTTGATTACGTTACAAAAGCTAGAATAGTTGTTAAAATTGCAATGCTGCCCAAATTAAATAGTATGAATAGTTGCCTAAATTGCAATGCTGACATTGACAACACATAACGTTGTATGATTATTAATGTTTGTAATTTCACGATAACGCGTATACATGTTTATGTCGTGTTGAAAATATCACTGCTGCCCACTTTACGATAACACATTGTCTTAATGACTATATATTGTTGAATTAACGATCAAAGTGGTATTTATTTTACTGACAAATAGCCAGGGTAAACTTATTATTTCTTTTGCAGGATCTAAGCTTAGAAGCAACGTTGCGAGCATTCAACAGAAATGATGTCAAGCCAGCTGTAATAGTAATTGCAGAAATACTCAAATATCTGAAGGCTGATGTCCTTGCACAGGTCAAGCGGAGAGATTCCAAATCAATGGTGGCAACAGATATGATCCGATGGGTCCTCACGGTTCCTGCCATTTGGAGTGACAAAGCCAAGATTTTCATGAGAAGTGCCGCGGAACAGGTATAAAAGCGGAGTACATTTAACATCATTGTCTTCCATTCCTTAGATTTTGTTCACAGCTTCATAACTTTTATCATGTCCAAAATAGTGTAGCGTGTGAAGAAGGCGTTGTTCAGCTGCAGAAAATACACGGTTTGGATGCCGAAGTCAATTGACTATTGTCAATATGACGCTTGGCAGTCCGCTTCAAACAGTGCTGTGATCATTATCATCTCAATTGGCAAAGTGATCCAATTCCTTCAAAGCTGCTGTATTGCTTCATTGCCAATTAGCGCAAATGTGATGCAAACATATTACGTGCCTATTTGGTTTGTTAAGGTCCATGCTTACACATTTGGTGGTTGTTACAGCTAATTTAACGTGATACTTTCCTACGTTACAGGCTGGTATTGACAAGGAGGACCTGCTGCTGGCACTAGAACCGGAAGCTGCCGCCCTTTACTGCCGTCATATCAAAGTAGACATGACCGCTTCCGTTGTAGGTAGGACGGAGAACAAACCACTGAAATCGGAAACAAAATTCATGGTAGCCGACCTTGGAGGTCAGTTGGTATTTTTTCACCATAACGTACCTAGAATTAGAATGCCATTCTATATTAAAGTAAAGGGAACATTTACCGTCACTACATTGTCGATCATGAAGACACGTAGAGGCCTTATGGCTTCGAGTATCTTCCCTTCTATATAGGGGATGAAGCAACCAATAGGAGTGTTTTCTGTCTTATAGTCACTTCCAACGTCTAGTTCGTCAAAGGCTTTGTGGCGTTTAAATTGGACACTCGTATTGATGATGTAAAGTTTTAATTCCCGGATGACAACATTGGTAAAGCACAGACTCGTTGATGTACAGGTCCCCATATCGACCCCTGATGTTATTCATTTTTTATATTTTTGCATTTCTATTTTTAAAAATTCGAATCTCGAACAACTATAATTATGTAAAACGCACCGCATCATGTGATTGTTTTAGAATATATCTATTAAGAAGGGTTCAAATAAATAGTTCACAATATTTTCGGAGGCATGCTAGTCTAGTGGTAGGGCACTGGGCTCGTGACCGAAGGGTTTCGGGTTCGTGTCACGTCACGGCACTGTGTTGTATCTTTGAACAAGATACTTTGTTCCGCTTGTTCCAGTCTACTCAGCTGTAAATAAGTACGTCGTTGGGCAGTTCTAGAATTGTTGAATGCTAGCTGTGAGCGCCAAAATAGCAGCACCGGCTGTATGCTCCCCAGGGAGTTGAAAAAGATATTGGCTGGTTGCAAAGGCCCTATAACCACGGATAATAATTTATAACCGCTTTGGGACGACCTTCGAACTAGATTGTGATAAAACGGAATGTATGGATATCGAATTATTAATATTGTTTTATAATAAAAAAAAAAACAATGGTATTATTATAGTTTAAGTTGTTGGTACCATTTACCTTAAGACAAAAATGAAATATCTAATCTTAAACTAGTATAATAGTTTGGTTCAAAAGCAGCTGTACTTGCTTTTCTAAAACGATTTATTTGATTGCGATAAATTCTCGCATTTTCTTCTTCATAAGAATGTGACTTCAAAAATTGAGTAAGCGGACGATTCCGTTTCATGAGATAAAAGAGAAAGTAAACAATATGTTCAGCAATATTTTGTAGAGGCAATCTTACCCTCGTTTAGAGTTTCAGTTTCTTCTGAAACATAAAATCAAAATGACTTCTACATATACCAATATCTTTCAAACGTTTATTGCTAATAGATAAATGTCGAAATTAGATTTCTCGTAAAAATCATGATTGTTCTGCATGATGATTTTGAATACGAGGCACCCGACTCGGTTTATGTTTTAAAATGACGTTCATCTGGTCTCCGTGAACGTTTTCCTTTGGTTAGATTAACTTCAGTGATACACTCATGAATCTAACTACACATTATAAATAAGCCATATCTCCATGCCAGGTAACTGACCACATGTCAGAAGCAATTTGCATATAAGTCATGGACTAGGGCATGACACTAAGGTCATTACTCTTACAGCACATGGAAAAATAAAACATTTAAAGAAGACAAAAAGAAAGAAAAGTGACAAAAGAATTTTCTTTATTTTGTTTCATAATTTAAAAGTTTATAAGATTTCTTTTAAAAAGTAGTAAGAGGAAGCTTATTTCACAGCGATATCTGTTGACTGACTTGCAATACTGTTTTCAGAACTAAGAAAATAAACCAGGTGACTGCTTAAAGTGACTCTTAACGGTAAAGGTCCTACGATGGAGTATTAATATATTTTAATATATAGTCAATTGCTTCGTTGTGATGAGAAAACGTTGTCACATCGGAGATGAATTTGCTTCATAGTGGTGTTTTCAAGCATGTTCGATTGTTTAGCGTTTGTGCCCTATATGCTCTTACCAGATATTTTGATGGGTTTGACTTTGTTATCAGTGTCATTCAATTAATTTGGTTTCCATGTATCATTTAAGGAGGCACAGCCGACATCACTGTCTACAGAAAGACAGAAGGTGGAGCTCTTCGGGAGTTACATCCACCAACAGGCGGTCACTGGGGAGGCACAACAGTGGACGAAGCTTTTCAAAAGATGTTGGTAGCTATATTTGGAGGTGAAACCATCGACATAGCAAAAGAGGAATATCCCGGAGAAATGTTGAGTCTTCAACACAATTTTGAATGTGCCAAGAGATATTTTAATCCCAGTGAAAACGGTGAAGTATCTTTTAGAATCCCAGCAGTCCTAGGAGAAATACTAGAAAGATTGACGGGCCAGAGTATTCAGGAATACATGAAAGGCATCGGGCCATCTGGTGATGGAGTATCATTTATCGCCGATAAAATGTCCATCAGTAAAGTCAGATTTGAGAGTCTGTTTAGTACCTCGTTGGACAATATGATCCAGCATCTGAACGGTCTGATGGAGAACATCAATATCATGCCTCTGGATGCCGTTGTGCTTGTTGGTGGGTTCTCAGAGGCGAAGATCATAAGAAGCCGTTTTGAGGACTTTTTCAGCGAGACCAGATTCATATCACCGAACGACCCATCCATGGCCGTGTTAAAAGGAGCTGCCTTGTTCGGCCACGAACCGTTGGCAATCACCTCGCGGGTGTGTAAATATACATATGGTATTGCTGTAACAGTGCCATTTAAGGTCGAAAAACACGATGAAAAGAGAAGAGTCAAGATTGGTGACGATTTTTTTTGTGACGACGTATTCGATATTCACCTTCGGAAGGGAGAACCTGTTGCTGTAGGATCACAGCAAGTGGTGAAGAGGTTTTCGGCTCCTGTCAATCAAAATCATGTGATTGTAGAGGTGTATGCATCACCCGACAACAATCCAAAATATGTGTCGGAAGAAAAATGCATAAAGCTGGGTTCAGCAGTTGTAGCTTTGTCTGAGAAACACAAAAAAGACGACCCCATCGACGTTAAAATTATCTACGCGGGTACGGAACTTGAAGTCCAAGTGTTGGAAGTATCGGCAAATAAAATGTCCCGTGCAAAGGTCAAGTTTGTGGGATGAATGTTGTAGGGACCGAAACAACGACAGTTCAACATCTGGAAAACTTTGAATTTCCTTAAACCCGTTTAACTTTCGTCGCACAACAGTTTCACGACACGCCATAGATAGAAAATTGTGACAGACTTTTTAAAACTGCTGAGACGGCTTGCGAACAAAAATTCTGTCGTAGACCCTTGTCGTTAAGAATTGAACATGTTCTAAATCTTTTAAAGTTTTAAGTAATTAATGACGCCGAGCCTACCTTGTACGTCGTAATATGTCATATGACTGTATAACGACAGACGTACCAGTTTTATACAATATTGAATCCCAAACCCACGTCAGTCCTTTCTGTCGTTGCCCATTGAAAACGTCGTAACAAATGATAGGTTATATGTGAAAAGAATGTCAGCTTGTACAGTAACGATTCTTTGTGATTCAGGAAAATATCTGTCTATATTTGTGTTCAGCAAGGTCACCTTACTATAATCCCTATGTATGTTTATACTCGTAAGTGATCAAGTAGGCGGTATCACTGTTCGTTTTCCTATGTTCATGTGGCATTACAAGATGTACTAATGACGTCAGTAAAGCCATGTTCCAAAAGAAGGTTTAGATATCCTAGACGACCTCCTCGTTAAATGTACCATTTATTAAACTGTTTCTCGCTCTCTTTTTAACTAAGCTTCACAGCAAATGCATATACTTCAAGATATATGCTACCTTACTGTAACCGTTAATGTCTTTCCAGCATCCTCGATATTCAGGTGCTACGCTCACTTGCGATCTCTGCACGTCTGGAGTATGTCATAGTAAAAAGTCTCAGTGTGTGTCGCCTTGTGGATGACACAAGAAGTCTCGTTTGAGACTTTGATGTATCTTGTGGTCGCGTAACGGTAAAAGTAACTGGTTTTTTTTAAGTCGGGAGCTGATCCTCTGTGTTTGTCACAGGACAGTGATCAACCTAGTAATTGGTCAGGTTCTTTTTTATATATATATCTGAGACCAATTAGATAGCTAGCCGCGTGTCTTTCAATTTTGCTATGACATATTCCTGGTTTACAGAAATCGAAAGTGAGCGAAACTCCTAGATGCCTTTCCAGCAGCAACTCAAAATGATCAGATATCTAAATAAAAAATTGAGGTAACTCTAGTACAAGTGGCAGGCATACTGTTTAAGGGAGTATAATCATTTAATCTTATTTATTTATTTTTATTTTTATTGTATTTGTGTGTTCAATAAAATCGTTGCAAACCATATGAATCGAAAGTCATCTAGAAATCACTTAAGTATCCTTTTCCCACTGCACTGTTTTTCGCAATCAGTAACCTCTCCTTAATTTTGTTTTGGATGCAACTGTAACACAGTTAAGCCTCGTCTCTTACGTTTGGCCAGGTAGCTCACGCGGTTAAAGCGGCAGTTTTGCAATCAAAATAGCTATGTCCACACCGAAATTAAGGGGAAGTTTATCATTTACTGTTAAATAATTATAACCAGAAATAGCCGGAATTTCGTTGTTGTTGCTACAGCTGATGGTCAGTTTTCTCATGGACCGTGACAATGCAAATTTGTAGGGGTCAAAGGCGTCATCAAAACCGTAATATGACATAGAAAGGGAAATTACATAAAGACATAAATAAAGGAAATATGTATATAGAGACCATTGAAAAGTACAACGAGAATAGACCGGATGTTCCCGAAGGCTAACTAAAAAAAGTTCATTTTCGCCAGGACCGGATCTATATGCACATTGGCTTAACTCTTTTTGTAATGTGCTATTCCTTACACTAGCCACACAGCAAGCCATACTCGGTATACAAAGGGCAAATGACAACCTGTAATACCAGTGTGATAGGAAGTAGGCCGTATATTCACAAAATGACATAAAATACAAACATGTATGTGTAGTCATTCTGCAATATCCAATAGAGAGTATATGACCATTATAGGAGGTGGGATGGGGGGGGGGGGGGGCAAAAACCGCCCGTCCCTTATTAAATATATTCAGTCTATAATAGTAACCCTTACCCTCAATCTCTAATAGTATACGATCTTTAATAGTGACTATATGACTAATATGACTATTCTAAGAAGTAACATGAGGGGATGGAGGCGGGAAAAAAATAACAAAAGTTCTTACATTTGGCCTCTGACAAAATTTGTTCAAGTGACGCTATCACCTGCCACGTGACGCGTATGCTTGCATGCAATGCGGTAAACCGGTCATGGTATATTTTAAATAATTGATACAGAGGCAAAACCACGAAGTCAATTCGCATATAAAAACACTTCTACACAAAATACGCAAATATACACTATTAATGCTATTAAATTCACTTTGTATTTAATTATTATTTTATTTTCCCAGTAAGAAAGCATAAGTCGTCTGCCACGTAAACTCCAAGACAATGAATGTCAAAGTGTGGATCATGGTTTGAATGGCAAAGCAATTATCTTGATAAAAGCATTTTGTAGATTGAGATAAGTACAATAGATATGTTCAGATAAGAATTTGATTTAAAGAAAAGTGTAATGTAGCTTTCTTATTGCGATGGGCCTGATAAAAGAGATAAATAAAAAGGGAAGATTTCTGGGATAGAGTGTGTAATCTCATCAAAAAGGGAGATCACGTGGCGGAGAAATAAAAATCACAGGGACAAGTCTGATTTCTCGTTGGTCATCTATTACATGAAAAACAAAACGTGGCACATTTTCGACTGTTTGAAAACCAGCATAATCGAGGGAGTGATAATAAAAACAAGTCGCGTTGCTGAGACTGATTGGTATTGCTGATACATAATACAGGAGTATGTACAAGGGACAGGAAATGGTAAAAAGTGAATTGTATGGTTACCATATAAGACGTGTAACAGCATACAATAACAGTAGGTTTATGAAATCTCCATACATACTGTATGGTAACCATATAACACGTGTAACAGCATACAATACCAGTAGGTTGATGAAATCTCCATACATACTGTATGTTAACCATATAAAACGTGTAACAGCATGCAATACCAGTAGGTTGATGAAATCTCCACACATACTGTATGGTTACCATATAAGACGTGTAACAGCATACAATACCAGTAGGTTTATGAAATCTCCATACATACTGTATGGTAACCATATAAAACGTGTAACAGCATACAATACCAGTAGGTTGATGAAATCTCTAAACATACTGTATGGTTACCATATAAGACGTGTAACAGCATACAATACCAGTAGGTTGATGAAATCTCTAAACATACTGTATGGTTACCATATAAGACGTGTAACAGCATACAATAACAGAAGGTTGATGAAATCTCCATACATACTGTATGTTAACCATATAAAACGTGTAACAGCATACAATACCAGTATGTTGATGAAATATCCATACATACTGTATGGTTACCATATAAAACGTGTTACAGCATACAATAACAGTAGGTTGATGAAATCTCCATACATACTGTATGGTTATAATATTATTAAGTATAAGCAGGTCATAAACATTCTTAGACACCATAAATAGCGTAGGAGAGGCATAAGTTCAGTTTTAGTTGTTATTTAATGCCTCACAGCATAACATCAAATCAAAGTAAACAATTGTGAATCAAATTAATTGTAGGTATACATTCTTAAACAGCATAAGAATAGCGTATGAGTTGAATCATTTCAATAATTATGTTAATCAATGAATCATAACATTAAATAAAATTTAAGTGTACTGTTTAAAAAGCAAAGGAATCGCATGACAAGGGAAAGAAATATTATATCACGGTAACGTTAATGCACAAGACAATCATGCATACTGGTCGCACAGCTGACCGAGGTCGAGGTTCAAATGTTTCTTTTTATCATTGCTGTGTCGACCCGACCTACTAACACTTTGACTATCTAACTAGTAATCACATGGTATTGGTCCTTGGACGACATAAGGTGATATATAGGATATTGGACACTATGGCCGGGTGAGTACAACCGTTTATTGTCGGAATTTAAATTGTACTGAGGGTGTCGATCTTATGGTCAATACGTATCCCTAAGAAAGAACTCCAAGTCATATTTGTTCCGTTGATGATACGGTTTACTAAAAAATACCAAAAGTACGAAGTTACAAGTAAAAATACACAGATAATTGACAAAATAATTGTTTTTGGACTTATTCTTTGTTTTACATCATTCAACTAGCAGAAAATGATAGTCATATGATTATGGTGGCTGCTATATGACATTTCGTCTTTTCGTTTTATCGCTCGCAAAATAGCGCCAAGCGAAATAACGAAATAACGCCAAAGCGCCTAAGAGAAAAGACGAAATAACGCCAAAGCTAAATAACGAAAAGACGAAAAACCTCGCCAAAGCGAAATAACGAAATAACGCCAAAATGAGGGAGAAAGACGCCATTTTATCTTTTCGCTTTGACGTTATTTTCACTTCGGTTTGGCGTTATTTCGTTATTTCGCTTTTGCGGGTTTTCGTCTTTTCGTTATTTAGCTTTGGCGCTTTGGCGCTTTGGTGATATTTCGTCTTTTCGCTTTGGCGTTATTTCGTTATTTCGCTTGGCGTTATTGCGCGGGCGACCATACTGTATGGTTACCATATAAAACTGTAACAGCATACAATAACAGTAGGTTGATGAAATCTCCATACATACTATATGGTTACCATATAAAACGTGTAACAGCATACAATGACAGTAGGTTGATGAAATCTCCATACATACTATATGGTTACCATATAAAACGTGTAACAGCATACAATGACAGTAGGTTGATGAAATCTCCATACATACTGCATGGTTACCCTATAAAACGTGTAACAGCATGCAATACCAGTAGGTTGATGAAATCTCCATACATACTATATGGTTACCATATAAAACGTGTAACAGCATACAATACCAGTAGGTTGATGAAATCTCCATACATACTGTATGGTTATAATATCATTAAGTATAAGCAGGTCATAAACATTCTTAGACACCATAAAATAGGGTAGGAATGGCATAAGTTCAGTTGTCGTTGTTATTTTATGCCTCACAGCATGACATCAAATCAAAGTAAACAATTGTGAATCAAATTAATTGTAGGTATACATTATTAAACAGCATAAGAATAGCGTATGAGTGGAATCATTTCAATAAATATATTAATCAATGAATCATAACATTAAATAAAATTTAAGTGTACTGTTTAAAAAGCAAAGGAATCGCATGACAAGGGAAAGAAATATTATATCACGGTAACGTTAATGTACAAGACAATCATGCATACTGGTCGCACAGCGGACCGAGGTCGATGTTCAAGTGGGTTTTTTTTATCATGTTCAAATGGTCTTTTATCATTGACAAATAAATGCTGTGTCGACCCGACCTACTAACACTTTGACTATCTAACTAGTAAGCACATGCTATTGGTCCTTGGACGACATAAGGTGATATATAGGATATTGGACACTATGGCTGGGTGAGTACAACCATTTATTGTCGGAATTTAAATTGTACTGAGGTTGTCGATCTTATGGTCGATACGTATCCCTGAGAAAGAACTCAAAGTCATATTTGTTCCGTTGATGATACGGTTTACTGAAAAATACCAAAAGTACGAAGTCACAAGTAAAAATACACAGATAATTGACAAAATAATTGTTTTTGGACTTATTCTTTGTTTTACATCATTTAACTAGCAGATGTTTCACTAAACTGCAATATTCTCTGAGGGAAAATGATAGTCATATGATTATGGTGGCTGATATATGACATTTCGTCTTTTCGCTTTGTCGCCCGCGAAATAGCGCCAAGCGAAATAACGAAATAACGAAATAACGCCAAAGCGCCAAAGAGAAAAGACGAAATAACACCAAAGTGAAATAACGAAATAACGCCAAAATGAGGGAGAAAGACGCCATTTTATCTTTTCGCTTTGGCGTTATTTTCACTTCGGTTTGGCGTTCAGTATAATTTATTACCAAATCAACACTAATAATATTCACTGTATTTTTTTTTTTATAAAATTAATACTATTCACATTCAACATATTTTATTCGATTGTTTTTAATATTTCTTGAATAAGTATTCAGAATTGCGAAACATTGAGTCATATTAGAATGAAGAGAAACATGATATATTCTATCTCTTATTTTAACACAAAAGAGTCAAAATAGCATTAATTCTGTTTACTACTTTGTACTAATCATTCATTCTGTAAATGAGAATTATGCCAACAGTCGCCCTCGATCTAAGCCTTAGGGCTGAGCACTTCAGGGAGTGAACGGTCCCTGATGAAAGGTTATACCCGAAAGCTTAGATCGAGAGTGACTGTGATATTTACATGTATGTAAGTACGTTCCCTGTAGGAACTTTGTGATAGACAATTAGTTCTACATATTGATGCTAAAATATTATCATTCACGTGTATCCATTCAAAAAAACCTAAACAAATACCATAATATAACACAGATATGTAAGGTGCCCTGTGTGTATTATGGAAGCACGGATTTCTAATACATTGTACATGTGTAAGAGTTTTCCAATGGATCATCGCGCATATTTCAAAATCACATGCTAATTTTCCTTGCAGTTCGATAGTGACACCGGGTAGAATGGTTGGAAACACAGTATTTTCTTAATCAGTCAACACAGAGAATACGAACTGTTTGTAGTAACACGGATACAAAGGTCTTCTAAAGTTATCAAAATTTACTCTTAACTACTCATTACAGTTACTGAATGTTTAGCACAGTCCACTTAAGCAATATAATATATATCTATCAAATACAGATTATATAGGAGTTTCTAGATTAATTACACAAGTTGTAAACCCCTACTTCCACCAAACGTGTAAAATCAAATGAAACAAAAAATCAGGTCTTGTATTTGAAATGAATATAAAAGTAATTTTCAGAATATTGCAAAAGCTTATTGATCACATTAAAGTATCTCTTTACAACGTTTTCTGGAAAAAACACTTTCCTTTAAGTCGGGAGCTGATCCTCTGTGTTTGTCACAGGACAGTGATCAACCTAGTAATTGGTCAGGTTCTTTTTTTATATATATATATATCTGAGACCAATTAGATAGCTAGCCGCGTGTCTTTCAATTTTGCTATGACATATTCCAGGTTTACAGAAATCGAAAGTGAGCGAAACTCCTAGATGCCTTTCCAGCAG
Organism: Mizuhopecten yessoensis; assembly: GCF_002113885.1. Taxonomy (NCBI): domain Eukaryota; kingdom Metazoa; phylum Mollusca; class Bivalvia; order Pectinida; family Pectinidae; genus Mizuhopecten; species Mizuhopecten yessoensis. The sequence continues at coordinate 823,309 of NW_018406672.1, forward strand.
CAACTCAAAATGATCAGATATCTAAATAAAAAATTGAGGTAACTCTAGTACAAGTGGCAGGCATACTGTTAAAGGGAGTATAATCATTTAATCTTATTTATTTATTTTTATTTTTATTGTATTTGTGTGTTCAATAAAATCGTTGCAAACCATATGAATCGAAAGTCATCTAGAAATCACTTAAGTATCCTTTTCCCACTGCACTGTTTTTCGCAATCAGTAACCTCTCCTTAATTTTGTTTTGGATGCAACTGTAACACAGTTAAGCCTCGTCTCTTACGTTTGGCCAGGTAGCTCACGCGGTTAAAGCGGCAGTTTTGCAATCAAAATAGCTATGTCCACACCGAAATTAAGGGGAAGTTTATCATTTACTGTTAAATAATTACAACCAGAAATAGCCGGAATTTCGTTGTTGTTGCTACAGCTGATGGTCAGTTTTCTCATGGACCGTGACAATGAAAGTGTGTAGTGGTCAAAGGCGTCATCAAAACCGTAATATGACATAGAAAGGGATATTACATAAAGACATAAATAAAGGAAATATGTATATAGAGACCATTGAAGAGTCAAGGAGAATAGACCGGATGTTCCCGAAGGCTAACTAAAAAAAGTTCATTTTCGCCAGGACCGGATCTATATGCACATTGCCTTAACTCCTTTTGTAATGTGATATTCCTTACACTAGCCACACAGCAAGCCATACTCGGTATACAAAAGGCAAATGACAACCAGTAATACCAGTGTTATATGAAATAGGCCGTTTATTCACAAAATGACATAAAATACAAACATGTATGTGTAGTCATTCTGCAATATCCAATAGTGAGTATAGGACCATTGTAGGAGAGGGGGGGGGGGGGGGGGGCAAAAACCGCCCGTCCCTTAAATACTTGTTGTTAGTATACAATCTCTAATAGTAACCCTTACCCTCAATCTATAATAGTATACGATCTCTAATAGTGACTATATGACTAATATGACTATTCTAAGAATTAACATGAGGGGATGGAGGCGGGAAAAAATTAACAAAAGTTCTTACATTTGGCCTCTGACAAAATTTGTTCAAGTGACGCTATCACCTGCCACGTGACGCGTGTTCTTGCATGCAAAGCGGTAAACCGGTCATGGTATGTTTTAAACAACAGATACAGAGGCAAAACCACGAAGTCAATTCGCATATAAAAACACTTCTACACAAAATACGCAAATCTACACTATAAATGCTATTAAATTCACTTTGTATTTAATTATTATTTTATTTGCCCAGTAAGAAAGCATAAGTCGTCTGCCACGTAAACTCCAAGACAATGAATGTCAAAGTGTGGATCATGGTTTGAATTTCAAAGCAATTATCGTGATAAAAGCATTTTGTAGATTGAGATAAGTACAATAGATATGTTCAGATAAGAATTTGATTTAAAGAAAAGTGCAATGTAGCTTTCTTATTGCGATGGGCCTGATAAAAGAGACAAATAAAAAAGGAGAAGATTTCTGGGATAGAGTGTGTAATCTCATCAGAAAGGGAGATCACGTGGCGGAGAAATAAAAATTGCAGGGACAAGTCTGATTTCTCGTTGGTCGTCTAATACATGAAAAAAAAACGTGGCACATTTTCGACTGTTTGAAAACCAGCATAATCGAGGGAGAGATAATAAAAACAAGTCGCGTTGATGAGACTGATTGGTATTGCTGATACATAATACAGGAGTATGTACAAGGGACAAGAAATGATAACTCTGGTGAGCTATTGTTACGACAAAAAAAGGCAAAAAGTGAATTGTATGGTTACCATATAAGACGTGTAACAGCATACAATAACAGTAGGTTGATGAAATCTCCATACATACTGTATGGTTATCATATCAGACGTGTAACAGCATGCAATACCAGTAGGTTGATGAAATATCCATCCATACTGTATGGTTATCATATAGGACGTGTAACAGCATACAATAACACTAGGTTGATGAAATCTCCATCCATACTGTATGGTTATCATATAGGACGTGTAACAGCATACAATTCCAGTAGGTTGATGAAATCTCCATCCATACTGTATGGTTATCATATCAGACGCGTAACAGCATGCAATACCAGTAGGTTGATGACATATCCATACATACTGTATGGTTGCCATATAAGACGTGTAACAGCATACAATTCCAGTAGGTTGATGAAATCTCCATCCATACTGTATGGTTATCATATAAGCCGTGTAACAGCATACAATAACAGTAGGTTTATGAAATCTCCATACATAATGTATGGTTATAATATCATTAAGCATAAGCAGGTCATAAACATTCTAAGACACCATAAAATAGCGTAGGAGTGGCACAAGTTCAGTTTTTGTTGTTGTTTAATGCCTCACAGCATAACATCAAATCAAAGTAAACAATTGTGAATCAAATTAATTGTAGGTATACATTCTTAAACAGCATAAGAATAGTGTATGAGTTGAATCATTTCAATACTTATGTTAATCAATGAATCATAACATTAAATAAAATTTAAATGAATAAATAAGTATTATATCACGGTAACATTAATGCACAATACAAGCATATACATACTGTTGTGGAGTTATACTCACTGAATCCGGAACTGATGGTCATATGCATACTGTTCGCGCAGCAGACCTGAGGTCAAAGGTCAAAATTGTCATCTTTAAATAGACGATAAGGGTATAGTATCGTACGTACAGGTAAATTTATGCGATCTTTCGACACAGCCGGTTACCTGCATCAAGTGTTACCTTTACTGCTTGCGTGTACATATTCAAACAGTTTGTGAAAATTTGAGATAGTTGTGGAGTCATCGCTTTAGCAATATTGAGGTCGCGGGGAGGTTTGTCGGGTAAAGTATATGAACAGGCTGTTTCGACCCGACCTATTTACACTGGAACTATCTAACCAGAACTCACACGGTGTTGATCCCTGAACGACATTAGCTGAGATATAGGATCCGAAAAACATTATGTCTGGGTGAGTACAACCCTTTATTGTCGGAAATTAAATAATATCACTCGCTCACAAATACAAACCCACACATTTATAAGTATGCAGGCATGTGTGTACGTGTTTAGAACGTAATGCTTTGTGTTATACGTGTGTTGATATACATTTGGCAACGAGTCTGAAGGGAGGTAACCGTGCGTTTTATTTGATATACGTTACAGTAGGTAGAGTATAGTAAAGCTAATATTACTATGCTGCGCCCAGGCCGGGACATAATAGGACCGGGCGGAATGCTGTGCTTGGTGTCCTCGGCATGGCATTTCAGTGAGATAGCACTATAAAGTCGGCATCAGATCCGCTCTATCACTAGGAGGCAAGCACACCAACATACCATGTCTCCTGCATACACACACACGCAAACACGCATACACTAAACACATAGAGCTACGTCCTTAAATGACCTTAGCTGTTAATAGGAGGTTAAACATTTAACCAAACTAAAATTACAAGTCTACAAGTTGTTTCATTGCAGGTAGTATCCCACAAGTCTAAAGAGCTCTGATATACATATGTAGCCTATGATGTATCCTTTGGATTTCATATAGTTTGAGGATAGGTTCCTCCTCTTCAATATATTAATCCTCGGCTTTAAAATTGAACACATTGATTAGATATAGTCATATGTTTTATAAAATTCGCAGGACTACAAAAGTATGATTCACAGTCAACGTTTGAGGTACAACATGTGCATGCCCTTTATTTCTAACGCTTTACATTTATATATTAACGCTCCATATTTTCCTGTCTCAATGTCAAGTTTGATGTAAGTATTTTATTCCTAATGAATCTTGTGTAGCTAGTGTTACATCCCCATAGATGACACGACAGCTTCCTAACCTAACGAACCGTTACTTCACCTAAGCTATGAGACCAACTGATAAACTCTTGGCTACTGTTGTCAAATTATATATTGTCTTGATTTGAATATAGCGCAGGGCATAGTAGCATAAGCACAACATTACCTTGAATTAGCAACAGTGTGTGTTTATAACCAAAACCTCAGAAGAACAGAAGCTAAGTAAACAGTGTTCTGTTTTTGAAGATGAACTCTTTAAATTCAGGTGTAGTTAAAATTCACAATGATGACAATTCTACATTAAACGAATAAACAAACGTGAACAGTTACTACTAGAGCTGAAGTGAATGGGCTCGGAATCATTATAATAGAATGAAGAAAAAGAAATGAATATTTGCCACATTCAATGTTTTTTGTAGTTTTTCCATATAAAATATTTCTATGTGTTTTATTGAGTCCATTCCAGTAGAATTTCTCAAATTCAATAAAAAAAGTCAAGTTATAAAATGTTCAATAGATTTATGTACAAATTCTCTGGAGATGTATACACTAGTGATCATGTAAAGACGGTAAATAGTATAAACACTGACCATGTGGTGACCATGTGGTAGCTGTGTATAGCCACGTTAAGCCCCGCCCACTCTCTTATCAGCTAATTGCTAACCACCCGTTTGTTTTTATGTAGGTCGTCCCCTTAAGGTGGTATGTGAAACTAAATCCAAACTCACTTTTTAATATGTGCGGTGACATATATGGAACCATAAGGTAACTGTTACCTGACTTTTTTTTATTTCTGCTAAATATTCTACTAAAAAAGTGAAGAAAGACATCCCTTGAAATCACCCCTTTACACTGGTGCCTGCTCAGTGATGTGAACAACCGGATGTTATCTATAAAGTGACTTTATTATGAATGTGGTACTTTGTTATCATAGGGCTTAAGAGGCATACGCTATCCGCAGGACACACAGTGTCAATCGAAGCATAAAAGTTACACAATTTCGAGGATTCGATGTACATACGTGGGTTACGCTAGTAAACAAGAGAAGCACGAATGTCCAAACACACATTTGCCTGGTTATCATACATTTATATTTACTTAACCATTACAATGCCTTCCTCACAATTTCAGTTCCCATAGATCAGCTAAGATATGCATCTGTAGAAAATCTCTCCAATCTGTCTTTATGGCTCTTGAAGCACGAACTCATCTGTAATATCACAATGTGTGGTAAGGTGGCGCAGTGGACCACAGGCTCGATTCCCTGATCGGACGTGAAAAGGTTTTGGGTCATCTGCCCAACCATGTGGGTTTCTCCGGGTTCTCCGGTTGCCTTCCTCATTAGGACCTTCTGTGCGCTTCCATCTGATCAATACAGGTTGAAATAACTTGTTGCATAATGGTTCTAAAACATTCATAATATCAAAATGGTGTAATATGTAAAGTACATGACAAATATCTTTAAAGAAAGTGAAAAATGCTATGACAACTTGTTGTACATGTCAAGTTTTCATGACAAGCCTAATGAACCACACACACACGAGTAGCAGTCATTATACTTACTAAAATGCCAAGACACATTATAAACATGGATGGGGAATTGCATTAGCACCTATCCAGATCGGTTTCCAACACTGATGACACCCAGAAGACATACATCATTCCACCTTAATATCTTTTCCAGAAAGACGTTACTGGCCATACACGACGTGAACAGCATGACGTTCGAACAGTTCACAACTGTGTTTGGTAATGTTGTGGAGCATTGTTCGCTGTGTGCGGCCGCTGTGTGGCAGCACCGTCCGTTTACGGACGTGGATCACATACACCAGCTCATATGTGATGTCCTCGACAACTTCCCAAACGACGGTAAGTCATGGACGTGTGACTTCACGTTAAATACGGTAACAGACGTGTGCATGTAGGTAACACGGGTTTTAATTACTCAAACGGATATATTATTACCCGAGATAAGATCACGATTCTTGTGAAATTTGAATCTGAAAATAACCTCACTATTACTGAATGTTAGACCCAACCACTTACCTTGTATATGTGACGCAATCACTAGGTAAAAACATTCGTATCATTCCTTGTAACACGGACTTCACTTCAAGCAGATTAGAATAGGGATGTAAAGATAAGAATCTGATAACAAAAAGTTGTTCATTTTCTTCTAGCTAAGCAAGGGGTACTCTGCTTACATCCGGATCTTGCTGGGAGCGTCGCGGGCCTGACATCGGAGTCGCAAAACGAACAGAAAGCTGCTGGGATCGATAGCCTTACACAGGATGAAAGGGCGAAAATGCAAGAAAGAAATACAAGCTACCGGGAAAAGTTTGGTTTTCCCTTTGTCATATGTGCCCGGAAAAACAAAACGCAGGCCATTTTAGACGGTTTGAAGCTCCGATTGCAAAACAACATCGAGGAGGAAGTGAGGAATGGCGTGGAGCAAGTAAAAGAGATAGCTCTGCTGAGACTGTTTTCTATTGTTGAACACTGATGATATTACCGAGATTGTTTTATTACTTTTGAGCAGTGACTGATTACGGAGACTGATTTTTTTTTTATAATTGAACACTTATATAACATTACAGACTGTTTGGTAATATTGATCATTGATAGCATCGATCAGTCTGATTTTTTGAAACATTGTTTAAAAATCAGTATAAAATTCACAATATTTTTGTAAAGTAGAAACCAAAGTAAAACGCGTATGTATGCCCTTTTTGTTTGTTACAAACCTCATGACAAGTTAGAATCATATCACATAACAGGATAATATGAAACTAGTGGATTCGAATTAACGGTGTACGTACTTGATACATAATATTTACCTTCAACGAAATATAAGGGTCTGGTGGATAGAGATCTTTTAGTCTGAAGGAAGCTTTTGTGTAGAGTATGTTTAAGTCTAGATGTATGTTTGACATACCGCTTTAAGAAATAGACGTAAGATGTTTGTGCGACGTGACGTATGAGACACCAACATTATCCACTAAGTAAGCTCTGTATTTGTTTCTGGATTTGTTCTTGTAAATTTAAAAAGAGTCGGTAAAATCTGGATTGAACTTTACAATCTACTTGTCTGTCTATGATTTTACTTTTAAATGTACAATATAAACCCGATAATGCTACTTACTGATCGTTGTCTTTTGTTCGGAACAATTGAATTACTCCCATTCTTAAAAATACGTGTGAAATATTCGAGCTTCCCCAACGCAGGGAGTACTAACTTCCATCGCCTTGTTGAACTGTCGTTGAGAAGGAATAATGTTGTATTTGTAGATGTAGATATGGATGACATTAAATGATAATCATCAGTAGAAAACTGTTCAATTAAATAGACATTCAAAAGTTGTGAAGTAATTTTTATATCGTGAAGCAATGATTATATTCGGAGACTTCTTTTTATATTTTCTAGTACAAGTCGAGTCTTCCGGACTGAAAATAATTTTATAAATTGTGTTCATTTACTAACATAATCAAAATAAAATATCAGATTAATTTGATTTTATTCTTAATTATTCTTGTGTTTTTTTAATTTCTGCTGAGATGAGACCTAAATTGAAAAAATAAATATTCGTATGTCATCACCATATCCTTACAACTGCAAATTTGTCATTGCAAATGGTGGCAGATATTGATGAATGCTATAACCACATCTGGAAAATGAGAGGAGATGGAAGAGGCAATGATTTTGAAAATCAATAAAGCACCTTGTTTAAAAAGCTTACCTTTCAAAGATTTACCAGTGAGCTTAACAGAGCAATTAATAAAACTTCTCGACATGTTTCAAATCCTAACCATGGACCTAGCCATAGCAATAAGGTAATATGGGGCCAAATAATAGCGAAATTGGTACTGTATACCGTTGGAGCAATGGAGTAAAATACTGGACATAAAGAGTTAACACAGAAAAATCCATGTACTCAAACTGTTGTCATGGACGCAGCAGATCAAGGATTTCCAGTGAGCTTAACAGAGCAATTAATAAAACTTCAAATCCTAACCAAAGACCTAGTCATAACAATAAGGTAATATGGGGCCAAATAATAGCGAAATTGGTACTGTATACCGTTGGAGCAATGGAGTAAAAATACTGGACATAAAGAGTTAACACAGACAAATCCATGTACTCAAACTGTTGTCATGGACGCAGCAGATCAAGGAGGACAGAAGAAACCCGATTCTGAAGGGATATCTCCATTTATTGCCTCTTATCATCATATAGCTTGATATTGCAGGCATGTCTTTTCTGAATAAGCAGTTGTAACGTCATCAAGAGGCGCATTTAATACGACAAAAGAGTATAGATAGCAAGTAATAAGGTGAAACAAAAAAACAGTTAATGCATGGAATGCTAGCCTGGCGATGAAGCAAATAAGCACATCGAGGTACTTACTATAAATCGCTTTGACCAAAGTATACTTATATTTGAATCGAAGTCAATCAATTGTATCCAATGTTCTAACAATTCTAAGCAATGGTTTTCAATGCTCCATAATATTGCTACAATGAACAATATATACTAACACTTGTGCCTATTTATGAAGGTCATTTATAATAACACCTATACTAGATCGTTATCTCGGCTAACTACATGTCAAATAGCACGCTTTTTGGACCATAATGGTTATTACGAGGCAACATTTGACCGCTGTGACCTTGAATGAAGGTCCGTATCGTTTATTTGCTCGCTAGTGACTTTGGCTCTTGGTTAATTATTTTGTTTTGATTTTCCTTAGCTGTCATAATTACGTGCAGTGTTATACTAGAGTAATTCTAGTTTTTCATTTAGATAAGATTGATCTAGATTTTAATTGCCATGTAACCAAAACCTATTGAATTATGATATATTACCTGAATTGGATCTTTGTCAAATATCTGTAGTTATTGCATTCTAATAATATTTATCTGAGTTGTGCAAAGCTTGCTTTTCTTTCTGTTTAATATTGTTCAATATAACTGTAAAAATATTATATAAAAAATCCCGTTTTATAGTTTAAGGGGTATTTTTATATACAAATTGTAATACACGTAGTTTTATTAATAAAACGTCACACTCTTGTGCTATAGACGTATCAACACGTAATTTCTTAAGCGGCCTCAAAGTGTTATGTCAAAGGTCATGGGGGAAAAACCGCTTATGCGCTAGCAAAAACTTGCATGCCGGCCAATTAGGAGTCCTTTGATACGATTACGATTTCTTTATTTAAACGATATATCCACACTGAAAAATTATACGATCATCGAGTACGATATCAGGTACATCTATTCTTTTGGGAAAATCTTCAATGTTTGGCACTTACATCGTAATAAATCAGCGATCATGCAATTTGTTGGAGGGTCGCCCGCAGATGCTGAGAGTGAGATGGGTGTGTCAGTTTACATTTACATTTATACTGCAAAGGACCGTCGAACAGCATCAACTTGCAGGTAGCCTTGTGTGGTGTGGCTTCCACATGAGTTCGTTAAAAACTGGTTAAAAAGTTAAAACTATTTACAGGATCCACATTCACTCTGCAAGATGACTGGAGCGAGGTCTTGAATGCCTCAGTTCTCCCCAGTAACTGGTGGATTGGGGTATTTATCGGACAAGTCAATCAAATAGATTATTTTTCCTTTCTCCGATACATCATCTTTAAACCTGTTTCTGGTATACTTAACTTTGACCTTTTCCAGCCGATACAGGAAAAAATTCAAAGCATTCTTTAAATTTGCCATCCTGAAAATTAACGTCAAAAACGACGATGATGTCGTTTTTCCACTTTCCGTTTGGCAAATATTAACGTTAATGTAACCTCATCGTTTCTCAACGATAACAAAGGAATCGTTTATACGCCTTGTCAAACTTGTGCTAATGTAATTTCGTCTCAGATTGTGTCATAAATAACGTCATCAAGTTTTTTGAGTAAAATATAAATTTTCATTGGGGCCTGTATAGGGGTATTATTGGACAAGCAATGTTGGAAAGTCATTTTTGTACTGGTTATAACTTGGAAAACCACATGAGTGCATCTCACAATAGCTGATACATAACAAATAAAATAAAAAAAAGTAAGTATAAATGTGTATTTTCTGTAGATTAATCAGGGATGGACACTAACTTTTTTGCTTGGTAATCCACAGGGCTAGTTGAAAAGATTATTTACTAGTCCTTTGTCAATGTAAAGTTCTATAAGGTTTCCTGATCAGGAAACATTGTGATCTACAGCATGAAATATCAAAAGAAGACTTAATATAGCTACTGCCATACAAATATGGTTAAGTTAAAGGATTTTTTTTGACAATTATCATGCAATATTTAAAACATTTTTCTAAATTTTAGAAAGTAATATTGTTATTTTATAATCATATTTTTCACAAGTCCAAAGGTCCAGTTCGGTGATTCACTGGTCCTTGCTGAAATCAACTAGTCAAGGACTAGTGGACTAGTGTGACCAAGACTCGACCCCTGTTAATTGTGCATTGGTAATGAATCAGGAAATAAAATAGTTTAGTATTTGAAGGGGGCATGGCTATATTCAATCTTGAACTTGCTGTTCATGACATGGAGTAATTACAAGCACCTTAACACAGGAAAGTTTCTTGTCAGCATTAATTCTGGACTCATCAATTTTGCGGCAAACAAGTGACAAACATATCACTACATACTCTGGGTTTCTTGACATATTTGAACGATATGATTCGGTCATGGCAGATAGGGGGTTTATATTCGAGAAGAGTTGGGCAGAACTGTTTATACCTTCAGGGTGTAGGAGAGCTTCTCAAATGTCAAGAGCTGAAGTGAATCTTACAAAGGCCATTGCAAATCAAGAGAATTTACATTGAACATGCAATCAGATGAATAAAAACCTTCAGGATCCTCAAATTTGAGGTACCTCTTACTCTTGTGCACCACTTGGATGATATTGTTAAAGTGGTTGCTGGAAGTTGTAATATGCATCCATCTCTACCGAAGTATAAGTAAATAGTAATTTTATCAGCAGCACCAGAACCTGTTCCTCGATATATCCCACTATTGCTTTTTCATGATCATCCAAACTTTCAATGTTTACAAATTAATGTTGTGTTTATATATCAGTCGCTAGTTCACCTGCCCTAGCACTGTGTTGTCAAATATAATCCAGTTTTGATATATGTGAGCCAAACTTTTACTCTTAAGATCCACAAAGCTTCAACTCTTCTTTAACAAAAGTACCAGGTATTTTAGGGCTGTAATAATATATTGATATGTGTATCACAATATTTTGTTTAGAGAACATTTATCCAGTGATACATATGTGTATTTATATTTAATAATTTGTAATTAAAAGTGCAAAATTTGGAACATGAAATTAGTCACATTCTCAGGGTCTATATGCACATTGACACTGCTAGGATCAAATTACAATGTACTGCAAATATTTCTAAGGATCCCCAATAATTAAATATAGTGTGAAACACTTATCAGACATACAACTGTGCGTGGGCGGTGTCTGGTCAATCGTGTCAATAGTTCGGTTGATCTGATAATAGTAGAAATATGACCAGCACGGAGACCTGGCTCTCCGGATGATTGATCAGGCAAATGGAAACTGAACAGGTCTTTCTTAATATTCCAGCCCAAAAAAAGGAAAATTTACAATTATCTTAATACCTACTGTATCCATCTCTCCCAATACTCTCTCTGAACCTTATTGAGTTATTGGTAATACTTGGACATGAAATTGTGCAAGTATGGTTAAAATATAAAGCACATTCTATCAAGAGTTCTTATAGAATATCAATTAAGCAAGAATATAATAATATATATATTATATATACATGCAATATAATGTGGCAGTCAAACCAACTGTACATTTTCGACTTGCATACAAAACTAACCTCATATATTTATTTTTAGGCCTAAACAAGGCTTTTATATTTTGCCTAACTTGCAAAGTCTGTACTTTAAACTCTCAAACTCTGCCAATAACACTGCACTTTAGACATGCCCATTTACTAATCTGTGATGATGCAAGCTTATTCATCTGTACACATGCAAAGTGATACCAAAGATGACAATAATCACATCCAATGCTTTGATCCCCATATTTCTGTATGCTGTGTCCTTCCTTGATTACATGCTTTTAATTACATACAGGGCAGAAATGTGTTGTAGCAGGGGCATGATCAATGTCCATTGCCTCTGACATGACAGGCAGATCTGTGTTTTTCATTTTGATTTTTCAAAGGCCTTAATTGAAAAAAATTCAGGCACTACAAACTTCACATAAAACAATATAAAGCTGTCAAGTACTTGCAAATAGTAGGGAGCTGTCAAATAAAATCATTTCTGTGTGTTTGCCAAATAATTACATGTGTATACAATTTGCTACATATAAAAGTCACAACCCTTTCTCCCTGTGATGGAAAGCTGCCCTTAGATTTGCCAAAAATATAGAGCCATAAATAGACTTGAAGCTTACAAGAGCAGAGCCTTGAACACTTAGCACATTTTGTAACAAGGAGACATTTTATTTCTACAACACCATCCCCACAGCACTCACAAGTGACCAACAGGTCTGGACTTGCTCCTAAATGAATGTGATTCTGGTCAAGGAATGGACACTTTACTATAAAAAGACTTCAACATTTCTTTCTTGTAGGATTGTTAGGCCTCTGGTCCCAGTTCCCTGGCAATAGATTTTATATTTGGGTGATTTTTTTTATACTCCAACAAATTGCACAATAAAGGTTCCATATTTGTCACAAGATAACTTATAAGAGCATGTACAATACACTAAGACTGAGGTCAATTTCAAGTTTGACTGAAACCTGCTTTTGTTTATTGAGTCATCACAATCATATTTAATGTCCTAGTCTAAGGGAGATAATTGATATATTTTTAAACCATAAAACTGTTTCCTTGATATTGAATGTGCCCAGTCTATTACACATAATTGACAAGAGTGTTATGTACAGGACAATATTTATAAGCAGTGCTTTATATTATTTATAACTAATTAAAATAGTTTTCATAGCTAACTAATATATTTTTAGAAAATTTATATATTTGTATTGTCCATATTAGGGTATGACTCGCTGTTTAGCATTTAGTTTTCAAAAAGATAAATAGAATGTTAACTAATGCTTTCATTTAAACATTACACAATCACGTACAGGTATCAAGTTGTCTTGGTTTCATAGCCGATTTTACTGCCCCATTTTCCTTGCAACAGCAAACCCACACTGTATGTGAGTCGCCCTTCACTTTCTGTGACAACACGGTGTACATTTGGCTGATAAAATACAGCCGATGCAGTTGATATGGAATGGTAGTAAACTTCCTGAAAGTGACCAGACTGAAAATACTCATTAGCCTTTCCGATTTTGTAATCAAACGGTCCCAGTTTCTCCTCGACCCACCCAGTGTGTAAAAACAATGGGTCCGGTATGTCCATCGTCTACATGTAACAAATTAATCTTCCTGATTTTGTTTTAAAATACAGGTATCAGTTTGGACACAGACTTAATTTAATTCCGTGGTTTGGACAAGTGGTAGCTTAATCGTAAATGCAGCAAAACATAATGCCGACAGCCATTTCTTGCTTCTGTCTTTTGACAAACCGCGCTTGGTAAAAAAATCACGTAAATCGGGGAGTTTCCATGTTATAAAATCATCTAAAGTTCGATTCTGATCATTAGGATCTGCTGTCTATAAAGTATATATAACGTTCAATACAAAATATAAGTGTAAATCATAATCTAAATCATGTCTCATGTGAGGCCCGTCAAACTGTCAAATTCTTTTACATTGGCGCGAGATTTTTTTCCCCTATGACCTCTGACCCGTGCCGCCATTTTGGATGGGTTGATACGTCTATATATGTCGAACCATAATTATAAAGTGTTGACATATTTTCTCAAACTGAGAAAGACACAATCAAATACAAAAACAGCATACAAGGTCTGTGTTGGAGTTCATAGATTATTACAAGGCCTTCAATTATCACCGGATGGTGTCTTTTTCGTATCATCTGTCTTTTCTGTACGGTTATTATCATTCTCTTAGAAGTGTGTTTAATGTCCATATGTCCATGTCGGCTATTTCTAGATCTGTGATTGTCTCCCTTTAGGTATGGTTCAGTTATGTTAATGGTGTAATATCCATGTCATTCTTGGTGTTCAAAATTCCTTTTTTTTCTTTTTTTTTCCCCCTTATCAACTTTATCTTCTTCAATATTTTCCTTGTGTGTTGCCAACACATGCTATATACATTTTGTTTCTTAGTAGAGAAGTTTTTTTGCAATATAATTATTGGGCACAGATTTCAATATCAGCTGTCTTCATTACTGTTTTGGTTTGCATTCAAAGTCAGTTTAAATCATTTTCATTTTTTTTTTACTGCTCTTCAGATTTCCAGACATTGACCGTGTAACCCACATTTGTATTTTTGTTCTTTCTTTTAAACTGTAACTGGCATCTCTGTCATATAAGTGCAATTGTTTTTCTTCTGTTTTCAAAATCAAACACACATTTTCTTGAACGATTAATGAACAAACTAATAACGCAAGAGGTATACTTTAGATCATATTTATTAAGTCAATATATAGTTGTTTAGTAAATGAATCAATGACGTTTGATGTCATTGTAATAATAGCATACAATATAACATGGTACAAGGAATTATGTAGAGCCGACACTGAGGTACACACCAAAATTACATCTGGCAACAATATATATATATATAGGTAATGAATGTAGATAATGTCAATATCAGTGACTATATATACTGGCAATAAAACACATAAACAGGGTGTACCGTATCAAACCTAGTTAGCGCCAATGTCCATACAGTCTGTTGTCTAGATATTGAACCCTACAATTCCCTCTTTGTAAAACAAATGTTACCGAGGAGGGTCAGAAAGAAAATTAACCCTTTTTGTTTATTGGGTCAAAGTTGTTTGAAAATTAACCCTTTTTTGTTTACGGGATCAAAGTTGTGTATAAACTTGATATCCAAATTTAACTGTTTCTAATAAATGTCCCCCTCCCTACCTTCCGACGGGCTAATTACAGGAAAGTGTGGTCAACACTGCCATAAAAAAACACTAATATGAATGTTTTGTTGCATGGGATATAAAATCCTGATAATATATTCTCGGAGTAGAATAAGTTGCTTCAGTTACATAAAGACAACCAAAGTTCGAGTGCTAAAAATTCGAAATTAGTTCTTAACATCTTATGTATGTGTGCATCTATGATTTTTGATTTCAAAGACAAAGTTTTCATGCAGAATAAAATGTATCCTTGTTCAGGGTTTGATTAAATTTTTTAATCATTAACTATATTATCATATTTGATATCAAGGAGGACGTTTTCTTGTAGTATTAATTGTATCTATGTTTGGCGGCAGATTGATTTTTTTTAATCTCTAACCATTATATCATAAAATGTAGGCATGTTAACTTGTTTTAACAGGTAGTGCTGATGCCAGGCTCCTGTCAGTAAACTCTATGAGAGTTTTGAGACAGTGAGAGGGTGGCCTGTTGTGGTGCAGAACAGATATTGGCACTAGCTACGTTTGACACAGTACAAGACTTTGGATTACACACTCGAGATTTTACATCTCTCTTTAGTTTGCACCTTTCGATATCAGTGCAACATGATAAAATGTCAGTTCACCTCAGGGTCTGTACAAGGAATATCACATGGTATACATTTACATCACTTCTTATACTTGTAATGGAAAAACAAGATTACATCATACATTGATAGGAACAGAAGATATTTTCTTTACCCGATTTTCTCTCTCTTCAAATTGCTATTCATAACTTGTTTTTTTTTTCGCCAAAAAGTTGCTGAAGAACACTTCCAAACATTTTTTAAAAAAAACAGCATTTAAACAGCAGATCCATTCATTTCTGTATTTTGAAACATCTGGTTTGTTTGATTTCCAGAAGAGTATTCCATCTCTAAATATCAACCGCCTAAAAATGACTGAAAAATATTTTACAGGCAGTTGCCTGTAAGAACAGCACAAGACAAACAAGAACTGGGACTAAGAATTTTGCACAACGCTCCAACACTATACGACAATACACAGATACACACACAAATTGTGACTAGCACCAAAGTTTAAAGGAAAAACAAATCTCCACAAAGTGGAAATCTGAGCTGCTGAACTGAAAATAATAAAAGTCTAACTAGTAATGCTAATTCCACCTCGTCACTCAAACCCAGCACTATATTGCCAGAGTTATGATTCTCTAACGTTGTCTGTATATATCCCTAACATGCATACCATTGAACCCTTAAAAAGTTGAATTCTCCATCAAAACTTATTTCTCGGTCCCCCAACAAGCACACAAAATACTTTATCTGTAAACAATGTTTTGAATATCTCGTTTAAGATTTAGTCATGATCCCAGCCCTTTCGACTGAATAAAATATAACTGTATGAATTATATTACTATCTCTGACCAAGACCATAATCTCTTTGGTCAGAGTTATCTACCTTTACCAGAGTGATCTCCCTTGCTCTCTAAAGGTTATCTATTATAATATCTTATAACAATGCATATGTGAATGTTTCCTCTCTGATTTTTAAACCGAATATTCAAGATAATTTTCTATTGGCAGTGAGCAAAACTGAAGTTGAATTAAACAACATCTTCTATTGCAAGTAACCATTTTCTGTGAAGAATAAGTTTAATGGCAAGTTAAGGGACTCTCTGATGAACTACGAACATGTTTCAACTCTAAACTATAATTCAATGCTTCTTCAAATATTCTGCCGATATCAGAAAGAGGACGTCCTCATCCAAATCAGTTTGTTCACATCAGACTGGGAACACTATCATCAAATATTTTCGCCGGTCAAGGGAACTCGTACCCCAAGCATTTGCCATTTCAATTTCAACCTGAGGTTTTTATTACACTGAAAATAAATTAATGGTGAAATGCTACAACATTCTACAAAATAAAAAAAGAAAAATGTAGCTTTTCTAGAGAAAAAATATCTCCATATCAGCAAAAGACATGGAACAAATATCACTATGCCCTTTGCAAACCGTTCATATATCTCAATTCTTTCCAATATCCGATCCCCTTGAGATCTGAGTATGTGTTACTATCACCCCTGAGAGAGCCAATGGAATTTCCTACTTGGATTGTACCAAACGAATCTTGTCGGGAGCGACAGGATGATAATGCAGATCATTTCAGCTATTACGTACGATCCTTAGAATGCTTTTCTGGTTACTAGTATGCTTCAAAGTCCAACTTCTTATCACATTAAATGCAAATTCTTCTGAGCTCCAATTTCACGCAATATATGATAGATAAAAAAGATCATGTTTTCAACAATTAATACACATTTCTTGAAAAAGTATATTCATGAAAAATGGAAAAAAGAGAAAGTGCCACATTACAATATTTAAATACGGGATCTCGCAAAAGGTTTTGTAGATCTTCTTTCCAGCAAATTTGATTGTACATTTAGATAACATACCAGACACACTGGCTCTAGAATTTAATGGAAATTTGATAAGACTTTATACAATTTTTTTGTTTTAAATAATCTGTCGTGTCACATAATACATATTTATGTCTTATCAATATTAGACATAAATGTTTAATTAAGATATCATGTTGCCAATTTTTGTTTTCTTTTAATGAAACATACACATTGTGTAAAATGCATGAAATTCCTCACAAATAAGAATGGGTCAAGCTTGCAGGGCTAATAACCAGCAAAATATCACTTACTTGACATTCACATTTAAAACTAGAAAAGTTCACTGTTGCTATTCTGGAGCAGTATTCAGGTGTTTTCTTTGGTCTGTAGCTAAACGTACAATCAAAACTACTGTATACTTTTGTAGATGAACAACAAGCATATATAAAAAAAAGCTTTTTAATATTCCAGGGATTACTTAACCTGTTTATATACACCTCAATCTTATTGAATCCTGCAGTGCCCACTTTATTACCTTAAAATTTAGTTTTTTGTTCCTTCCTTCATATTTTATCATTTGATTACAATCAAATGTAATTTTTAAAGAAAATAACATCATATCTTAAAAATGTCCGTTTATATTTAAAATTCTTGGTCAGCTTAAAGAATTTAGAATTCTGTGTTTAATATTTCTGAATAGATCACCTGTTAAATGTCAACAATAACATCCCCTTGTACAAACTTTTAACAACTTCAGATACCAGTTCATATCTGCCACACAATAACAGCACAGATAACTCTGTGATCTAATATCATAAATGCAATGACTTAAAATATCATTATATAACAAATGAGGATTATCAGATTTTCACCTGCTTCCTGACCTGTCCCCAGTCAGGTCATATGGTCAGTCTGTTACCATAGCAACCACAAAAAGTGATTGAACTAAAATAGTACACATTTATATTCAATTCTTGTGCAAGCACCTCCAAATGCCAACAAATTCATAGTGAACTTTCAATGTAGCTACAGAATTGATAACCTGCTTTGTTTCCTTCGAAAAGAACCTGTCTTTCCCCCTCTCTCTCTGTGACGACTCCAGATAAGCACTAAATTAAATCAATCTTGAGATTCATATATTTTCACTGGAGGTTTGTCATACCCAGCATCCTCTTGGTGGAGGTGGACTGTAGTTTGAAGCATCAGACAAAAGCTCTAAACCCCTCCACAGAAACGTGTCAAAGAATTCTCCAGAGAAATGATCACTCAAGCGTTGTTGGCATCACTGTGGTATAAAATTCACCATGGCGATTACTTCTTGTCCATCACCATTTTGTCAAATGCATCACAGGTCATGTGACTCGTTACCGTGGTAACCTTGCTACACTGTCGACTCGCGGTCCGGTCCTTCTAAGGTCTGTTTAAAAGAGTCTCTGATTCTCTCTAACATTCCACTGGTGATGTGACCAAACGACCTCTTGTACCACTCGGACGTTCGCCCTCTGTCAAAAAAAGAACACAGTTTTAGGCTAATATAGAGCACAGACAACCAAATCATAGTGAGTTTATGTTATTTAAGTAGAAGTGAAATCCTCCTGGTGTAGGATTTATCTTCACATAAAAGTTTATATACTGCATTTATGATTTTCACAAATTTTCAAATAAAATGAACTATTGAAGGAAAAGTCCTTTGTTACAACTATTTTGTCAAAATGAGGTTACTATTCTTTCACTTGCTATATAGATGATAGTGCCCCCACTTTTGATTACCCTTGGAATGACACTTTAACAGGAAGTAAGATTCTGTAGGCTATGTACCTGAGGTCAACCCTGGTGATGTGTGTTATTCGCGACTTGCCGGTGCTACATGGCTCAATCAGGAAGTGTGAAGCCAGCTCAACTGACCGTACGCCTCCAAGCAACTCTGCTTTCGGGTGCTCCACGGAAAAGGACACCATGCAGCATGCACCCTTTGGAAGGTCCGTTCTCCAAGACCTGTCATATCAAAATTATTTCTCATTAATTATCCTGTTTTGAACCATTTATGGGTATATATAATTCATAATGTCTTATTTTCCCTTATTTATTTGTTTCAATTAAAGTATATAACGAAATATTGAAATCCATTAATAATTAGTTAATATTTACTAAAAATCAAAACGGAAACAACATTTCTGTGAATTAACTAAGGGGGGATAACCCACCTGAGGACGACAAAGTCACGGCTGGGGTGTGGTGGCATGGAATTACGAGAGTACTGGAACACATCGGTCTGTTGGTCAAGTTTCTCTATACAGCGCCACTTCAGTAAATCTTCGTCCCACTGTTGTCTGAGGATACAAAAATAACACTCCAGTCAAAACTCAAATAGCCTTCCATTCCGCATTCTTTTCAATAAAAAAAATGGCAAATTATCAAAAATAGTACTTTTTTTCACTTTTTTTTTTTTTTTAAAACTCAGTAATTATACATTGATCTGCCTTCATATGATATCTCAATTGTTGCTTGACAAAGTATTTCTTCTTTAAACATGATCTGCAAAATTCTGTGCCATTCAAATTAGAAGAAAATTCTCTAAAATCCCAGAAGTAGTGGTTATGATGCTAGAGTAGCTCCCCTTTACAAGTGATCCATATACCTCTCATTCTTAAGCTTGTCCAAAACGACATCAGGTGGAGCATCCACCTCCACCTGGACCTTCCACAGGCGCAGTGGATGACCGTCCGCGACCTTCTTGTAGGACACATCTACGCTATGACTGCAGGACGAGGAAATCCAACCGCGGAACTTGTCATGAGATTCCTACACAGATGACATAAAGTGTTAGCAATATTCAGCGTTTAGCACAAGTTATAATATATCTGGTGTTGGATATCATATAGTATATCTGATAGGATAGACAGTTAAAGATTTTTTTTTTAGAATGAATTAAATATATGAAGGTGGAAATAATGAAGTGATAATAATATCTCCTCCCACCCCAACCCCCCACTGTAGGGGGCATTACCCATGTGAAAACTAGAACTGTAAACCACAGGCAATACCAATCTACCCTGCTGGACCATTGAAGTTTTAAAACTTTTTCATTGAATGCAACTTAAAATCATTACTGTCTCAGCAAATCATAGACCATGGTAGCCATTTTGAATCCTGATTCTATGATTTAATTCTACACAGGTATATGCTGTGAAAGGTTACCTTTTGTAGCCCCTGTATACACGTTTCTACGTCTGACTGGTACCCGGGGGTATCCTCCGTGGACCTCATCGTGTACTCCTCCATTGTCACAGGGTTACCCTGCTCGATGTAGGAGAACCGACACTTGCTCAGGGTACTTGTAGATAACTGTAAATCGAGGATGAATTTTAGGAACTTGATATAAATACCAGAATTGTAAGAACAGTTACAGAAGCAATCGAAATTACCAGCATTATTAATATTTTGCAAAAAATAAATCATATTGAAATGGATTGATGTTGAAAAGAAATTTTACCTACAAAAGTTTTACAGTTTTAACTGTGGAAACATTTTGTAAAACCTATGTTTTCTTCCAGTTAATGTATATACCCTTATTTTCTTTTTACTTTCACTTTGCAAGTATTTAATATGGTTCTACTTACTGTGAAGAGCTTTTTACACTCCACAATCATTGTGGTGAGACACTCGTGGGCAGCCTTCTGTTCCAACATCTCGCGAGCATCAGGTACACCTAGGTTCTTTCTGTGGCGGCGTGGACTGGGGCTCTGGCTCCCGATCTTATAGCCACCCATCATGAATAGCGAAGGTGCAAGGCATACTGCTAGGTTACTCGCTGTCATCTGTTCAGACAATCATTATAAATCTGTCAACTTTGACAAAACACCGTAGACAAATTTACATTAATAGATTACTATTTATCTTCCTACATCTTCTAATCCTATAAACATTAGTTATTTTTGATTATTTTTTTTTGTGCCATAATTTTTTTCCAATAATACTTCAACAAACTTTCCATCCAATACCTTTCACAATTTTGATTCTGTACAATATCATAAAACCATCTTCAAAGTTAATCTCATCTTTAGTTACCATGTAAAATTCCGAACTCGTACCTGGTGTTCTGATGCATGTTGGGAGATATCGGACAGGAAGAGGAGGAGAGACTCCAGCACCTCACGATTCTCGTCAGGAAGTAGGAGAACGGACGACTGCAAGGCCTCCACCCTCTGGTCAGCTGGTAGGTCTAAGGAAAGGGAAAATTAATATTTATTATATATCTTGCAGGACATTTTTATCATTTGTGGAAGAAGTTGTCACTTATAAGATACAAAGTAAAAACAGAATTAATATCTGTTGTCTGAATCAATTGAAAATATAGAATTAACTTTTTTCTGGAATAAAATACATTCACAAATGAAAAGTAACTCAGTATGTTAACAATTACTAGGTATATAAATGACATTTCTTTATATCTAGGTTTTCTCTATATACAACACGTATATATCCAAATATTAAACTCAGACGCCTGATGTTGACTTACAGATGAAGATGTTTATGAAGATCTCGGAAAGTTTGTTGGTGAGTAAACATTCTGGTAGGTCCCGGAAATACTGTTTCAGCAGATCGGCTACGTCGTAGTCTTGTACATCCTCAAAACTTACCATTTCTGTGGGGAATAACATTGATAGGATATCAATATGACACTTAAATCAACATATGTTCATATTGCATTTTTACACGAGTTTATGCTGGCAGGTTCTATTACTGATCTTGAGTGTCTTTTGTCCCATAACAACTTTATACACATCTACCACTACAACTTTATACACATCTAGCACTACAACTTTATACACATCTACCACTACAACTTTATGCACATCTACCACTACAACTTTACACACATCTAGCACTACAACTTTACACACATCTAGCACTACAACTGTATACACATCTACCACTACAACTTTACACACATCTAGCACTACAACTTTACACACATCTACCACTACAACTTTATACACATCTACCACTACAACTTTATACACATCTAAACAGGTTTTTATTTAACATTCATGTCAACAGATACAATATATTAGTGTTTCTACCCTAAATTGTATTATTTAAAGCACGTCCGTAAATTAGTGGCAATTTGGCATGATACTTGTATGTTGTTCCTCAAATTTACAGTTAAACAAAAGAGTTGCTTCCCTTTGAGCGGTCCTAGTAACTCTAAAACACCAATACCATTTTTGTCAAACTGAGCAACCCACATCTGGTTCAAAGGTATCTATAAATAGTCCTTACCTATCTACCTAACCATCTTGAAATATATACTTATTAACAAAGCTTGTAGCTTTCATTGCACTGATGTCTTTTTTTTTTTGGTCATATGTAAATTTATTAAATGAAGGTCTCCCATATCAGATCTAAGATGTAATCTAAACTCTCTGGTACTGCCCTAAAAAAATCCTCATGGTTTATTGTAAGCTTGTATGATTATCTTTTACTTCATCTTTATACCTGAAATCGACGAAAGGACCCCATGAACTTTTTGAATCTGACATTTATTTGTTTACACACTTATATTCTCGTTTTTTATAACTTCGCAAATTTTCCTACAGCTATATAGTGGTACGTGGGCAATATCTTGTGTATGTATGCAAACATCACGACACATATATTTTTATATCATTTTATACAAAAAGCAGACAAATTCATAGCTACTTTAATGACAAAATCAAATTTATCATAAATATTTATTTCCTATAATAAAATGAAATGCAGAATTGATTTAAATAAAAGGGAAACATTTTGTACTTGATACGAATTCATAGCTATTTTAAGTACAGGACTGGTATATAAATGTACATGTGGGCTGTACTGTATTGTGACAGTAATCACTGGTATCCTTATACTGGTCACAGATGTGTATAACAGCTTGAAGGAAGGTCCACACCCATTATATATAATAACATCACACATTTACCTATGTATAAATCCTTATTGATTGGTCGGGCTATAAACGTGGAAAAAATCGATATATCCAGGAGAAAAGAGAATTCATAGAGGTCGTCCACTCTGGAATCGCTATTTGACAGCAAGTGCCCGTTAAAAATAACTACTGAAATAACTGCTAAGACCCAAGCAATATCACACTCAGCATGAATTTATTGGATGTGATAAAAGGTTAAATGAACTGCGTCAAATGCAAGGAGCAGAATTATCTTGGGTTTACAAAAATCTGGTTCTGAATATCTATACATGAAAACTGATAACTGAGGTGATTTCATAGGCAACAAAAAAACAAGCAACACATTCTACGCAACATTTATCAAGAATTATAGAAAATCTTGCATATATCATATTTCTCCAAACAACAAAATATTTTTGTAAGTCAAGCTTGATATTCGGATTCTACTCTGTTTAGTATTTGCTTTTAATGTCTTTTTTTCATTTTTCATGTCAAATTTTTATTTTGCAAAAACTTCAATCTCACCTGGATTAGCCTCCAGTTCATTCTTCAGCTTCTGTATACGTGACCTGACACCAGGTTTACGGAAGATGCCAACAGCGTCAGGAGAAGTTTTGCGGAGGTAGCGCATGGCATGGAGTATACACTGGGGGAGTGGCTGCCCTGTTCTCTGTAGAGTCACCAACATGGGCACTCCAAACACCACCTTGTCCTTGTAGTCGGGCACTTTGTGCCTCTTCATGAAGCGAGGGACCGTCCAGTTCCAGCCAGGTCGGTTCGGGGAGTATTTTTCTATGAGTGCTGTGAGCTTGATAAGTGAAAGTTTTTGTAGGACCATCAATTGACATATAGACAGACACGTTAGCTGAATGTTCTCATTTCCATAGCTCGGGCGATGCGACTTTTGGAAACTGTGCCAGCGTATCCGGTAGCGTCTTCGGTCACTGTGAAGCAAAAATGGAAGTTTTGAATGAAACTTTTCGTTTAAGATATCCATATATATGACAATATATGGTAAAATGGAAAATTAACACAATTCAAAAGCTCAGGATTGAGAAAAGAGGAAGTCATGCTGACCGCCTTATATTTTTTGAAGTGATGGTGAACTATATATTGGGATGTTATGGGTGTTACCTTGGCGTGCGTGTGAGGGAAGAGCCGACCCCGGAATCTCGCCTCTCCCTGTAGATGACTTGTTCCGTGGAATCATCGTGGGACAGCTCCTCGCATGGAATGTCATGGTCACTGCTCTCGGGCGAGGACGCTGTACAACTGGCGACGTCATTGTCTTGGTCAAAGTCGCTGGAATTTATGCCACTGTTGACCTGCAGGCTATCCTCAAGGTCAAGGCCATTCAGATTTAAACTATTTTGAAGTGAAGGAGGGAGTTCTACATCAGCTGTAAAAATAAATAGGTCACAAGGTTACCAAGGTGATGAGGTTCATCATGGGTTGATTTGGTCATCAAGGATATTTATATATATATGATATTTGTGACGTTACCATGGGTACATGTTTAAATGTACATGTCACATGACAAAATCACATAAACAATAATAATATCAGACAATAGAACTGTTCAGTATTCTCAAAAGTCTTGGGTCATCGAAGTGCAAACTGATTGCATGATAATAAAACATCACGTCTTTTCCACACTGAAGGACATTTTTCAACACTTTCTTGAACTGTTACCCCTGCATGTGCTGATCTACAGGTTAAATTGGTGCTTAAACAAATCAGTCAAGATTGAACCGTAGTAACACCGGACAAGGTTACACGTTACTCCCTAAAATAGCCCCGACAGGACCTTAACTGTGAGTAGATGTTTTACCACATGTAACTTGATAACCATGGACGACTGGACTTGGGGACAACGCCCTGTAACACGGTGTATGTCCAGAATGATAAGAGGCCAGGACATTTAGATGGGACGGGTCACATATCCTGTACATGACTATTAGAGCTATTAGGTCCTATTATCATGTTAACCTTGTGACCATGATTTCTCCCTTGCTGTGATGTTTTCCCCAAAATTACATGTACAGGAAAGGCAATGCTTATCAAGATAGTCAATTATTTACATTAATTTTACGATAAAGTTTGAAAATAATATTTCTGAATTTATTTTTTCTAAGGATCCTGCTTCGTGAAATTGTAGGAAAAAAATGAAAACAAACATTCATCTGTCAAAGCTTCAGAAACATTCCATAAGTGTAAATAGAGATACAATGACAATGTTAAGTAGGAACCCTGAGTATGTACTGTTATACGTTCATTAACTGACATAACAATTTTATGAGTATGAACACATACATGTACACTCAGAAGTAAAGGGGTTGTCATGACCAGGAATTTTACAGGGTATACACTTATATTTATATATAAACAGAGTCATGAGCAACTATCAACTCGGCTGATCATTTCCGATAACACTGATACTAGAACAAGTGGCCACTTTCCTCTTCAGGCGTCAGACAAAACCCCTTATATATGTCTTTTCAGAGAAGCCTGCTAAATACAATGAGAAATAAGAGATGGTTCAAGTGTGTTTTGAGAGCCCTCCATACGCTTATGCGACAGACAGTCGATGATATCATGACGGTATACGTATTACATTCCTCACTATCTATTTTCGTCCCCAATAAAAAGAATTTGCGTTCAAACGTCTTATATGGTATCTGAATGTATAGTATGAAGATTTCTTAATTCTGAACAAACACAGTAATCTCTGTGAAGGAATTTGATCAAATATTGAACTTGTGATATATACCAAAAAAGATTCTTGAGTACAGTACTGGTATCTAAAAAATGCAATAAAATTCATAATGATAATGCCGTTTTGAAAGTCACCGGGGTCACTGATGAGGATTTACACCTGGTTTTATTGCCCTCCTTATCTACAGTACAAAGTGGGCCACACTTTTATGTGTGTCTTATCTAGCAAAACAATATGTAATCAAAGTTATGTTGAAGGATTCAAGATAAATGCCATCAACATTGCTTGAAAATAGGTCAACTTAAAACCTGTCAAATAAGCAACAAGTACAGCAAAAATAGTTTAATAGAAAAAAATCAAAAAAAAAATCAGGTAAATGTTGTGACAAAAGTCGTTAAATCACCTGGAAAAACCATTTTTGTTAGAAATGTTGAAGCAATTTTTTCATGTATATATATATATATGATAGCACCGAACAAGTAGATCATACATGTAATTGTATAGTACAACAGTGAAGTACAGCTAGCGTGACATACAAAATACACTAGACCAAACAAATCCACGCACTATACAACAGCTCTATAGTGATCGACGACCGATATTGACTTTCCTAAACACCTCAGCTCATGCAAAATACAGATTAAAATTCACCTGAATGGTTCACACCAGGTTTATACCCTGAATGGCTTTTTTTTTTTAAAAGTGTCTCGCCTGTGAATGGCTGATAAATCAATCATCAGCTTAAAGCATACACTCGCACATAATCAGTCAGGATTTTCTCGGCAGTGTCAATTTGTTTTGGTAAAAATATCAATCTGTCTTATATACTACAACCGTGTTGAAATTATTTCCTCAAATTTTATTTTGTGAAATAAACAAAACAGAAGGTAAATGATTGTATGGAAATCCATCTGAACTGAGAAAATGTTGGGAATTAATAGTTCTTAGAGTAAAGGGAGATAACTCTGGTCAATATGAATGTTCATGAATAACAATTTTGGTGTGAAATGGCTGGACTTAATTATGATAAATCAAGGCTTGTGTATTGATAAAAAAACTTAATAAAAACAGTTATAATAATGACTTAATGTGTTAATATATGTAAAGAATTATACTGCATGTCTTGATCTTAATTAAAATGACCAGAAGTCGATCAAATACATTGGATGTTGCCGACAAATGAGGCGTTCCACATGGACTACTTTTACGTATCATTGCAGCAAAAAAACAACACCAACAATTATTTGGGGTATCATGTCAATCCATAAATGAAGCCTAGAGATATAAGGGAAGGTCATGGCATGCCTTTTATAGGAGACACTATAGGATATACATTTCTCCATCTCAAACGAAATTGTTAAATTTGAAAATAAAAACATGTACCATATTGGCCTCATCAAATGTCCAGGAGGTTGAATTTTAAAAAACAAATGAAATAGCAGCTGGTTGATCATTGAAAAAATAAATCTGCAATAAATATAATCATTCATGCAAATGCTACCTCTTTTTTAACGTCAACTTGATCTGGGTCGTATTTTAACTCCCCATATAGAAGTTACAGGTGCAATAATAAGCTGTTGAGTAACTGAATAAAAATCACATTGAGGATTGAAAGAAGGGGGACAATAATATTCTGAAATATGCTGACTAGAACAGTAATGGCAGCCTTGGAAGAGAACTGGGATGTTCCGTTATAAGAATTTGTAGCGTAAAAAAACCCATTATGGTACTATATACATTATAAATTAGTAGATCATAACCAATGTATGATGAGACACTGATTATAATGACTTAATAAAGATAAAATATGCCAGGAAAATGCGATGGGGGGGATTAAAAGAATTTTTTATTTTTCCGAAAATGGTTTGTTTTTATTGACATTTTTTAGTCAAGTCGGGGATAATTATTAGAGTATGGGCAATTGTTAGGACCATTATAGTACATGTATTTAATCAACAATTTCAACTGTACCTTTTTTCAATTTTATTGCTTATATAATAATTTAGGGAGGGACACACCAACATTTCAAACAAGGATTTGAATATCTACGAAAAAAATAAAAAATGGTAGCCATGCACTGGTTGAGCTCACGTTTATAAATAGGTCAGTTTTTGTCTCATATTAATTGCCTAAAAATGAAAAGAGAAAAAAAAAGAAAACAAAAAAGGGTATTCTACTCATAAAATCATATAAATCAATTGGAAAGTAATATAAACATTATATATCTACACAAACTGAAAAATACACAGTTAACTGAAGTGTGGAAAACTAAAATAGCAAAACAAATATTCATTGTATTCCTCGGAAAACATTCAATACCTTATACTATTATAAACCAAACGCAACATATTCTTTCCGGAATTGCAAATATTAATTTAGAAAATAAAAAATCTGGAGGAAAAGAATTACATTATCTCATACTTCTTGCTAAAGAGAGTTTGTCTAGACAAAAGGACATTTTTCAGAGATACATACCAGCATCCTCTCCATAGATAGCTTTGTTTAAGCCATTAATATCTTGAAACAGCCGATGGAGAATTAAATCAAGTTCCTTCTGTGTCGACTGCAGGTCTTCCTCTTCCTTCACGTTGTCGTAGTAACTGGTCCGATGTCCGGCCAGTCTTGGGTCAGCTGACCCCCGTCGTCGGACCAATGGCGTACAAGAGTCTGAACTACTTAACTTATCACTATCCAAATTACAACTTCCTGCCCGGTGTTTTACACCGTGTCCACTGTAACTAGTGCTCAACTCTTTTGGAAATCGTCCTGGTCGACTGGGCGGTAACTCGTAATTATTACCTTCAGTTAAATTATTTTCACTGTGATTTCTCCGCACAGAGAAATGTTTTCTGGGCGAACTCCCAAGCAAAGGTTCATCACTGTCTGTACTCGACGTCGAAAATGACGATGTCGTCTGCAAGACACTTTCAATATCTGACAGTTCCTGCAGCGACATTGACCCTGATGGGGATTTGGCAGTAACATTTGGCACCTTGTAATTTGTTGTTTCGTCTGACCATGGTTCTGGAGATGTTGGAGTTACATCTCCTGAATAAACTATTGCCGTGTCCCGATCCAATCCACTCTCCGGGGAATTTGGTCCATTTTCCGAAGAAGGACTCAAGTCTTTACAATTCAAATGCCTTATTTTTTCCTGCATGTTTGCACTATCCATGATAACAGGTTCACTAATTTCTACAGCGGAGCCATTTTTATTTCCGATGCGTTTTGTTTTCCGATTATTTTTCAAGCTCTCCACTCGCTTGAGGAAGTTTTTAGCTCCTTTGATTCTTTCACTGGCCGCTCGTCTCAAACTCGGACTCGTCACCGATGTCGACATACTGTCCTTGTTATTGTTGATTGGCGTCGAGGTCTTTACACCGAAATAATCGTCATTGGTCTGACCCTTGTTGTGGTGAACTTTGGTGTCCAGAACTGGACTGTTGTCAGTTTCACTATTACTGTTCTGGTCAGTCAGCAGACTGTCGTTACTAGAGCTGGATTTTACCAGCGTGTTCTGGTCTTCGGAGGTCGGGCTGTTAAAGTCCTTCCTGGACCAACGTCGAATGTTGTATTGGTACTTCCATTTGTCACTCAAGGCACATTGGTCCTCGTCGTCAGAATCTTCACCCTGAAATCATAAAAAAAATATAATTAAAACCTCTAATAACTTTAAATGCTTATTTCTTATTCATTTAAAATTCTCAATTTTTCCCCCCCATTATACCGACAGATTTTCTGGAAATGAAAAAAATTGGAACAAATATTTTCAAACATACACAAAACCTCCACCTTCTGCTGACAGAATCTGTAGTGTAAACTTTTTGTACAAATTATTTTGTTCATAAGACAATTTGATGATTCACGTTTACACAAAAAAAGGACCTTTAATCCTTCAAATTAAATTTACAAGCCATTTGCTCAGTCAGTTTAGACCTTGTGTAAACTGTACACGCTTCTGAAGATATTGGCAGGGGTCTCCTACGGAAGGTCAGCTTTATTTCCCAACAGGGGAGCACCTCGTACCTATCTAATAGTCTTTGCATTTCCTGTGGTATTAGCTGGTATCTTGTCTTGTGAAAACCCGAAGACTGTACATCTTATGTGTAAACAATAACATTAATTAACTTTACACGGAGATCTGGCGATACCTGAGAAGACCGGGGTAATATCCAATGAAAAGGTCTTATATAGTTTTTACAGGTGTCACTTCACATCAAGATACGCTGAACACAGGTCAAGAGGATTTTTTTTATTTTGTAAATGATTTTATCTGTCGCCCTCCTGGTCTACTAGCCTGCAAAGCTCCAGAAGGGGGAGAAAAACAGTAGGTGTTTGATTGAGGATGAAAAAAACTGATAAGGACTGCTGCTATAGCGGATGTTTCCCCGTAATGAGTGGCAGATAAGTCACCTCCCACATCCACAGCCTCACAACCACTGTAGCCGTTGGAAGAAAAACATAACTGTTTCCACTATCTGTGGTTCTCAATTGTGGTCCTGCTATCCTTCAACTACCTAATCACAGTTGTGGTTGACCTGCTGGGTAACCGGGGTTTACCACAATATTTCACCAATATGATAACCTCCGTTCATAATGGCCAAAACGATCATTCATCACTCAGCAAGTCTCTATCCTACTCTGGCAGGACATGTCTGTGACTATACAGACAGAAATCCATTAATAAGGCTAAATACATTCACATCCACACCGACAATACATAGCCGATACTGTAGCTGACCTTTATATAGTTTGTCAATATTAGACGAACCACATCGCCACTGTTTTGAGAAATGTCACTATTCTCCAAATAACTTTGTAAAAATTGTGTAAATAATATCGGAACAATGGTGTGGATATAATTTTAAATATATATCGCTTAGTTACTATACTAGTTCTAGGATCACTAATGAAATATTCAAACAACTCGCTGATTATTCACACATTATCATTTGAAACGTTTTAATGGCATATGTATCTCCATAAGCTACAAACGAAATTATCGGAAAACATCCACACAGATTGGGAAGCAAGATGAATAACACATAATCCAGATTGCCATGGAAACTGCTGCAGAATATGCACGAACAAGACGGATGACATATCTCACCTCCACACGACAATGACGCTGCAGATCAAATTCAACATCTGTTGGTCCATAGATATACTGAATCCTTTACTCGACATCCGAGTCAAATAAACCACAGCATGTCCAACACATAAACAACCCACATATGAATGTTTAGGTCACAGAGCCAGTTGATACTTTTCCAAAGGTACAATCACCACTAGGATACAGTACCACGACTCGATACAGTACCACGATTCATCACAATATTGATCCTCCTTTACATCTGGGTGCGCTAATCCTTCAAAGCGATTCAGCCAGATTAGATCTTGAATAAGCCAGTCGTTCACCTTAAGGCAACATCTATATCACACTAACTAATATTCTACTCATCTTTTGTAGCAATCGCTCCGAACCCTGAACAGTTACCCCCGCTGTAATTCTGTGGACAGTTTTTCGCTTCTGTTACAAAGGTAATCGTAATGGGGCGGACCTGAGATTTCAGAGACCTTCAATCTAGGACGGTCAGCGCCCGTAGAGAATATCATGTTATTTATGCCTATACTACCGAGGTAAACATGAAATTCAATAATGTGACGGAGCAAGCCTAATACAACATTCATATTAAATGTAAATCTAATTCCGTGACAATCATAGACTGTAGTGGAAACGGCTATATAGCATTCTGCAGGTAATGTTATACAGTGGGGACATTACGTTTCCAGTTATACAGTCTGGGCGCTACATTTTCCCTGTTACACAGGATGAATACCTCGACTCTGTGTATGTAAACAGTGACAAATAAACTTTGCTGTGGATATTTTCCCCCAGGTAACTAGAAGATATAACTAGCCTAAAAGTAAACAAGTGCGTCACCTTAGAAGGCATCCGTAGTATTTAAAGGTCCGTAAAAATGTGTAATAGCAATTGGAAGAGTCTGAAACCCTGACGAATAGTAAAAACGGGCAATAATGTTCTGTAGTTCAGGACAGGGCCCTTCAAATATGTAGCATACTAAATGTGTAAATAATTCACAAATACCTGGACTACAATTTTCTTTCTACAATACATCTATCAAAGACAATAAATTGTGGCTCGACAAAATGTAATGTGTAGTATTTATGCAATTCACTTGTAACACTATATCAAAATACAACAATAATAATTTAGTTTGCACAGAAACTTTGGAGTATTGTAATTTATTCCTATGATCATTTTTTATCATCATTATGAGTCTTATTTAAAGTTTGTTGACCAACAGGGTGGGCTTATTAATGAACAAGGACCTATCGGAGGTGAACTGTATTAATAGGTATACTGACATGCATTGTAAGAATTATGTCAACCCCCATCAAAGGTCAAAAGGTATAGAATTAATTATTGTAACGTATGGAAAATCTTTTCCACATTTCACACCTGACAAACTCTTACAGTGCCCTGACCTTCCTGACAAGTTTGGAAGAGTTTCAGATCCACCTGACATTTCACTTTCCATATCTAATGAGGCCCTTCACCATTTACCACTTTGCCATAACAATGGTCCTTCTGATACCTGTCAAACTTAACCTGCCAGCTGAAGTCATATCAAAGATTTCCACCTGAAAGATTCTCAGGATGAGTTGACACACAAACCACACATCATGAATATCCAACCCTACAATGATATGGTCAGTGTCTGTATATTGACAACTGTAATGAACGCAGAATTTTCTTACTAGCCCG
This sequence comes from Mizuhopecten yessoensis, assembly GCF_002113885.1. NCBI lineage: Eukaryota > Metazoa > Mollusca > Bivalvia > Pectinida > Pectinidae > Mizuhopecten > Mizuhopecten yessoensis. The sequence continues at coordinate 856,004 of NW_018406672.1, forward strand.
AGTTTCCTCCGGCCGTGAAACACCTGGAGACTTAGACATTTTGACATATAGATGTCTGGTGTGGAGCCAGGGGAAACTTGTGCTTCTTTCTTACCTGCAGACACAGATATAGAATAAGATGAACCATCGCTTCAACTTTAAAAACAATCCTTTTGATTGATGTCCATTTTCACGTATCATGTATGTAAGTTTAACAGTCTTCCGACAAGATATATATGAATTCACTTGTGATATCAAAGGTCGTAGACATCCATTAATAATATCACTTTCCTCTCGACATGTTCCGATCAGAAGACTTTTGTAATTCGTTCTTGGGAGGTGAGTGACTTATATCTCACAGCAGTATCTCTTCCTCTCTCTCCGCCCACACTTCAAATCACAATTAGTTTTATGTAAAAGTCCACTGCCCGAAATTTTAAACCACCACTGTCAAAAATTATAAGCAATCTGAAATTTGAATGTTCTATATGGATATCTAATCAGCCAACAAAACAAACTGTAATATTTCAGATAGCGTCCTACATTTGTGTACAGTGAACCAGAGGGGATGTCTTTGTGGTCTGAGATCTGTACCGTCGTCGAACAATCAGGGTTCATCAGAGGCTTGGAAATGCCAGGTCAGTAACTCCTCCCCTGACTTTTCGGTCATTTCAACCGTGACTTAATTTGTTGGTGTCACACCTTTCCTTATGACAACTGCCTGTTTGCACGCGTGCCGAGTTAGCCAATAAAATGCTCCATTCATACCCTGTTCTCAGTAGTAAACAAATAACCCATGGCCACAGACTGGAATGTGGGGGGAGGATTTGCTCTTTTCAAATAATTTTCAGTTCAACAGAAATACATGTCCAGTTTTTCTTCTGTAAAGGGCTACCAAGGTCAAACAGAACTAGATACAAATGACAGACATTCACATTTGTTCATTGTTACTGACCCATGACCGTGGTAAACTAAATTGTAAACCCCCATTCATTCCTTACTATCTTTGTATTTTGTGAATGAAAATGTTCCTGAATGGATTTAGAGAACATAAACATTACAATGAATCCCTCCAATTGGTCAGGACATTATACTACTGTTCTCCCTTACCCCTTAGACAGATACTGCAATCATTAAACTATCTATTACAGAGACCCGAACCAATTTATCACAGTTCTAGAAAGTTCAATTGGTGTGGTCATGCAAAGTACCGATTTCGTGAAACCTAAGCTGGGTAGGTTGGCAGTGATTATGTATATACTTACCCCTTTTTTAGTACTTGGGGTGCTCACTCGCATTATTGCACACTTGTTCAGGGTATTCAGCCTCCTGCAAAGATATACAAAAAAATAGAAGTATTAGTACAAGTGATATTCATACAAACAACACATATAATACAGACAAACCTTATTATGACCAAGACAGGGGTGCCTGTAACAGGATATCATGATAACTGGGATATATTCACCATATCCTGTGTAAAAATACCTTAATGTACACTTTGAAATGACCAAAGGAATGTCAACTCCAATGTAAACCAGCTATAGGTATCGGAGGAATCAGCGTTTGTAGTATTGCGGTGGTGTTTCATTGTCTGGTGGTGGTGGTGTGGATAGCACATGACGGGTTCAATTCCTGGAGGTAAGACACCCCTACATGTATGTGCTATATCATACAATCTAACAAGGGAGACTAATATAAGTTGGTAAAAGTTGATATATAAATTTAATTGATGGAAATGAAGCTATAAAAACAGAAAATGTCAACCTTTTAATTTTCATCTTTAATGGATGTAAATTTGTCTATGTAACATATAATTCAACTAGAGTCCTGGGTTATTTTGAGCGTATCATCATTTTCATGAGCAAATCTAAATTATAATGGCCCATATGAAAAGTTAAATTTCTATTAATATTAACATGGACAACATAATGTTAATAACAGTTTAGTTTCTCCTTAGAATTTTTCATAAACCTACAGGAAATTAAAGGCTAAACATATTGCTTACCAATAATATCTTTCGGATGTTAAGAAATGCCTTTTATTTAAAAAGACCATGATAAAATCCATCGATTGAATTGTAAATTCCATGACTGAAACACATTCACTCAAACTGCTAGAAGCAACTTTAAACTGTTGGTCCAAGCACTGACACAACTCCAGTATAATGTACCAGGTGTAAGAGAATTCAGGAACAAATGTGAATTAAAAAGTAAAAATGACCTCTAACAGAGTCCATAGGGGGCTATCAAGGTCATTCCTGATGACACGTACATGTGTGTAATATATGAAATTCATTATAAATACAAATATTAATGAAAATTTATGCAATTTTGCACGCACAGTGCACCAAATTAACATATATATTGACATATTAATGTAAGTGTACCGAGTCATACCCTCAGTCACTGGTGCTCTGGTATATATACACAGATGTAAGGTTACAAGGTATACATATATATCATATGTCCCAAAAATCTTCAGACTTTTTACTTCTGGAGCTCATTTCTTCTTTATCAGACTTTGGTTATATACTTTCCAAATCAATTTCTGCAAATCCATTACCAGTATGTTGTGCAGGTTATCTATTAGTACTGACTGAGATGTCATCATCTTGCAGAGTATACAAAATGCAGGTCAACCCATAAAATTTGACCCATCAAATTGGAAAAATAACAACCTTGTGAATTTGTATGCTAAAGTATACAATTTCCTGGTCTTCTTCTTCTTCTTCCATAAAAAATATCAGATAAAAACCCCATTATATGCCCTTATTTTGAGTTATCAAAACCTTGTTCTGTGTCAGCGAGTTGAACCTAAATACAATCCTTAAATTGTATAATGTTAAACTGATCTTGGGTTTATAACCTTTGGACTCAAAACTTGAACTTAGCTAGGATACTGTATACATCTAAGATAAAATCCAGGATATTTTTACAAGCAATTACTCAAAATGTCAAGGCAGTCACTTTTAAATGGCAGGTAAATGTTCCAATTCATTTTTTCTAATAGCTTTAAAATGTCATCAAAACTTTTATACAGGTATCATTTATAAAGAAGTTAAAATCCCATTAAGTACTGGTACTGCACTAAGTATATTAATAGTCACTTTATCTAAAGTCAGTCAGCTGTTGAGTCATTGTATGAAATGTAAATTTTACGGTAATTAATCACACTTAATAAACTCACACGCCATTGTAAATAATGTAGGTTAACATTTCAATGAAAAAAATCTTAATGATATTGAACTTAATAATATAAAGTGATAATGTAATATTACAACTATTTGTTCTTTAAAATATTTTTTATTATTTTGATGTTTTCCTATCTTGAAATATAAAAGAAAATTGAAAGAAATGTTTAAAGAAGAATGTTGCAATAAATTAAAGTCTAGGCTACAAGAAATATTTTTTTTCTTTCTTCAAATTTGTAAGCTATATCTTGCGAAATATAACAGTGTGACTGTAAAAGACTTGTAAATTAAGTTAATGGTAGACATATATGTGACTCTAAAATAGTATCTGAAGCACAACTATTTTGAAAATTACATATGGCACTATATCAATGTTGTATATATATATATGTAGTAATTGTAATGTAATTTGATTAACAATAATCTGGAAAACCAAACCTTAGCAAGCTTCTAACTTACAGGTTGTTAACACAGGAAAACAGTAAATCCAGCATGTTGATATGTCGTTTCTCCATCTGTGTAAAAACTTGTGGTCCTAATATCCTTGTCTGGTATTATATTTGAGCTATTTATACAGAGTTGATACCTCTAGTCCACCAGCTGTTGAGTTTTAAACCCAAGCTAAATCTATATAGTGGTCGATGTTTCTATAACATGTCACAAATGTAATTTCTCCTGTTGGTCGTGCTGACATCCACAAGCTCCATCTGCCAATGTTATAATAAATCCCTCCTATAAGCTTGCGATTTCTAACATTCAAATGTCCAGACCCAGTTCCACCAGTCACATACTGGACACTGGTCACTCTAATTGACCATATAGATATACACCAGGCATCCTTTTTTACCTTAGCAATGTGAAAACAAAACCTGTCCATCATCCCACAATAGAGTGTGGGAAGGCATCATTAGGTCTATTGTTTGGGGTGTGATAGGGCTTTGTGTGACCCTGAAGGAGGTCAACCTAATCCTCACTGCCAGGTGAGATTAATGGATCCCTTTGACCCCTACACAAAGGCAGCAGAAACTGTACAGCTTTTACAGGTAAATGTGAAGTTTCACACTTTAGACTGGACAGTGGTCAAACAGGTAGGACCTACTAAATCTTTCAACCACTAGACAGGGGGTCAGAATTCACAGGTCATCAAAAGACATGTGTATGATGACCATCATGAAATCCAATATGTTTGTATACACTTACCTGATGGGAAAGTCTTAATGACCTCACACCTGTTGGACCACACTCATCAAAACTAACAAGCCCAACACATTCTGGTAAATCTTTGCTTTGATATCGATATATCAAATATGTCTATCACAATTGAAGATATACACCAAAGGAGTTAAATAAATAATGGCTTCAATTACTATCAAAACATCCTTTAAACTTATCTGTTACAGACAAATCTTCTTGCATTTAAAAACACAATGAGAAACCAAACCTATAAACAAGTCATAGAGTTTGTTTATCACAACCCAACAAATCACTATACCTACCAACTCAAAATTAAGGATAAATGTAGTTTTTAAAAATGTAAAAAAAATAAATAAAAAAATGTCTCTTTTATTATTATGAACATATGGAATAATTTCAGTTATAAATAAATAGTTCCGTTTATTCAATATATTTACAATTATACTAGTCTTTCAACCTATATGAAATCCCTTTGAAAACGAAGAATTTAATCAGTGTGTTCCTTACTAATATATTCCATCAAAATGACAGAAACTTCCAATAACATTTCTAAAATAGGTAAATATTTATAATGAAAATAGTGTTCTTTGATATGTAATAATAGAAATGTACAAGCTAGACCACCTATGGAGAGATACCTACCGTATACATGGTGATCTAGTCAAGCTTCACTTGGACAACGATACACGCGGTACAATCATCCGATCAACACATTAAGTAGGACAGTGTGACGGTGAGGTGAATCAGGGTAACAATAACAGAATCCCCCTAGTGTATGTGTATATGATATAGATACTCGTGATCAGTACTTCCTATTTCACGTTTCTGATTTCTCTCCTCTCCCCACAGTGTTTAAGAGACATGTAAACACATTACGGGGAATCACTAATAGCCATTACGCATTTAGGAAATTACAAAAAATCACACATAGCACTTAATAACACATAATTTACATACGTAGACATTATCCCCTATACATAATCAAGTATTGGTCCACTTTATCCAAAATCTATGACTGGTTTGCATAATGACGTAGCATTATTTCAAGTTTCCAAGCATACAGGAAATATTGTTCCTTCGTAAGGATTTGATTGATGTGTGGTATTTCACGTGTTTTATTTACAGTTTTGTGTAAATTCAATATGTATCGATTCCTTTTCTCTTCAAAGGTGGCATGACTCATTTCAGAGGGAAATAGTTGATGTTAACTATCAATCAACTGCCTAATGATTCATCATTATTAAAAGTTTAATTGATTCAAAATTCATTTCATTCACAATATTACACTTGTTATGTCTGTAATTCTTATAAATACTTAGAATTCCTGTGACAAAATGCCTAAATATACTTGACTAAATAAATTAAGGAAACAAATAAGAAATTAACACATTTTTTTTTAATCAATCTAGTCTCTTAAAAGTAGATGAGAATGCTTGATAATGCGACTGCTTCCATGACAACAGAGTTGTGGCACTTGTAGAAAATGTCAACCCCATTACTGGGTGTTAAATGAAACTACTGCCAGGGCCCCATATCAGATTGAGTTACCATGGTGATCCATCATCCACACAACACCGGATATTATTTATGGAAATGAAAGGAAATATTGGTGTTTATGCCAACCTGAGTCTGATAACCAGCCATTTTTACAGAACTGTTTGTAAATCATGAATAATCACATACAAGTACGTACATTTTCCACTAGATAACCCCCTTGTGGTAGAGCATTAACCCCTTTTGTACATACTGAAAACTGTGATGAACATCTACTTTATTAATGAAACATTGAACCTTTCAGCAGGTGACATCTTTCTTGGAGGAAAACTTCCGAAACATACCTGAATCTGCGAAGAGATAACCCGTCTATAAAGATTAACTTTCTACTGACACCTTTTGTTTTAACATAGATTAACTAACTACATGGACCACATGTCCACAAACCAACTGTCTACAGAGACCACATGTCCACAAACCAACTGTCTACAGTGACCACATGTTCAGAAACCAACTGTCTACAGTGACCACATGTCCACACACCAACTGTGACTACAGAGACCACATGTCCACAAACCAACTGTGACTACAGAGACCACATGTCCCCAAACCAACCATCTACAGTGACCACATGTCCACGCACAGACCAACCGTCTACATTGACCACATGTCCACAAACCAACCATTTACAGAGACCACATGTCCACAAACCAACCATCTACAGTGACCACATGTCCACGCACAAACCAACCGTCTACATTGACCACATGTCCACAAACCAACTGTCTACAGTGACCACATGTTCAGAAACCAACTGTCTACAGTGACCACATGTCCACAATCCAACCATTTACAGAGTCCACATGTCCACAAACCAACCGTCTACAGTGACCACATGTTCACAAACCAACTGTGACTACAGAGACCACATGTCCACAAACCAACCATCTACAGTGACCACATGTTCACAAACCAACTGTGACTACAGAGACCACATGTCCACAAACCAACTGTCTACAGTGACCACATGTCCACAAACCAACTGTGACTACAGAGACCACATGTCCACAAACCAACCGTCTACAGTGACCACATGTTCACAAACCAACTGTGACTACACAGACCACATGTCCACAAACCAACCATCTACAGTGACCACATGTCCACGCACAAACCAACCGTCTACAGTGACCACATGTCCACAAACCAACCATCTACAGAGACCACCTGTCCACAAACCGACTGTCTACAGAGACCACATGTCCACAAACCAACCGTCTACAGTGACCACCTGTCCACAAACAACTGTCTACAGAGACCTAGTGTCCACTAACCAACTGTCTACAGAGACCTAGTGTCCACAAACCAACTGTCTACAGAGACCACCTGTCCACAAACCAACTGTCTACAGAGACCTAGTGTCCACAAACCAACTGTCTACAGACACCTAGTGTCCACAAACAACTGTCTACTAAGACCATGCATCCACAGACCATCTGTCTACAGGGAACACATGTCCACAGATCACTTGTCTACAGAGACCATGTGTCCACAGATCACCTGTCTACAGAGACCATCTTATTCCTAGTACTACTTGTCCATCAAATGTGTACAAATCATTAACACCTTTGTACAGAAACCACTTTTCCAAAGAGACATTTACAGAGATCACCTGTATACACACAGACCACCCTTCCTCCCATCCCCTGTCTATAGTGATTGTCTCCCCTGGAAATAAAGTAGTCCCGAACGTTAGCTTTGTAACTGTGATAAGAGTGGTGAATTTTTCAGTGATAAAGTTATCTTGTCAGTAGGGGGAATATAGACAGGAAAAACAACTTACCTCACAGATAACATATTTTCCAATGAATAATTTCAATTTTTCAAAACATTATATATATATACTACTAATTACCACACCTTTAGATTCTACATATGAAAGGAAAAATTGTCAACAGGTGTGTTCCTAAAATGACCTTAACAAATAACGGTACTCTGATTTCTATCCTTATAAATAGCAGGCAGAGAAGTTCTTTACTGAGAATATATTATAATTGATGTTGGACTCCTAAATCAAATGAAAATTTCTTATCAAGTATACTGAGAATTTATCTCCAACATTCTTTCAAGTGTTGTATTTATTGTTAAATGTTTATACCTTTTTTTCGCAAGTTCACTATGAGTAATGATGTCAAGAACATTAGGAAGATTTTTGAGTTTCACCACAAATATGTCTGATCTGCCTGTAATGACCGAGTTATGTCATTGTGGTGCACAAACCACAGGAGGGGGAGGTATAACCCTGGCCACAAACCTTTTTTCACCCAGTGTCACTATTTTGAAGAATGATTTCAAATGTATACAAAACTTTATAACATACTCATACTACATAATGACTCAGTGTAATCTACCTTGAGCTAGGATTACCTATTTTACATGCACAGGTAAATCTGATTAGTTAACCCTTTCAACTCTAGGTAACTTTAATAGACTCGACCATACATTTAAATGGACGAGTCCATTATGGTCTACAGCGGTGGTTCAACTGTCCGTTTACATTTGTCAACAATGCACAGCACTGCAGCATACAAACATACAATGAACAAAAAAAACCTGCACTAGTTATATGATCCAGAAAACCATTTCATGCTCAATTAAACAAGAAAAATATACAATCTCATTGTTGAAAAAGAATGTTCTTTTTCAAGTCTGTTTGACTTTTCTTACAAACGTTGTAGGCAATCTGATTGAAGATAACATGATATTATCACAGCCAATCAGGGTATGTACCCAAACCACTCCTGTTGCTACAGTAAAAATTGATCTGAGGAACCATGTATAGGGGACATAATGTTGTCAAGCTGACAGTTGACACTCCCCTTAAGTAGGTGAATGGGGAGTTTAAAAGAAAAATAGCAAAACCAAAAAAAAGGCAAACGGCAAAGCTTAAAGAATTTGAAATCGATAATTGTCAAATATCTAGACATATAAACCCAGCCGATTCACAGAGCTGATTGGCATTCAAAACCTTGTCTAGATCTGCAATATTTTGCTTCTTTTTCAAAGTCTTTAATACAGTGTAACAGGAAATGGGAAAATGCATGGCCAGACCGGGACTTTCCTTACTCTAGACGGACGCTCTACCAATTGAGCTACCTGGTCGCTGATGATTGACCCAGTTTAATTAGTTCTGCTTCACCAGTATAGCAGGAAGTTCACATCAAAGTCCTTGTTAATTAAACGAGAGTATATATGATCGTTACATCAAGTAGGATGAGATGTTGTTTTACATTATCGTTTTAAATGGATCTTTATCATTTGATTATTTACTGCAAAATCTAACAGTCAATACACATAGATTTAGTCTCAAATGTTATTTGGAGAAACTTTAAAAGAAAGAGAATTTGTTATTAACAGCCATCATGTCTCGATTAAGCAGATTTTTATTTTAGAAGTTATCTTTATTGCAATCTAGATAGCATTTCTTTTTATTCAAATGCAGTCTATGAGAACAAACGTTCATTGACAACCCCTTAGTCACATTAAAAATGTTCTATAGATATTAAAGAGACTATTGTATAAGTAAATCTCATGTAAACAAAGCCTCCACGTTGACGAGTGTCACATCACCAAATATGGGCATTTGCTCAATTAAACACAATTTCCGGTAATATTCTCAAATGAAAAGCAGACGCATTAAGTTTGAGGCGTGTCTGAATTCAACTGATTTCCCTAATACAATGTTCTTCTATTTGAGAGAGATGAGTGTTGTTGTTTTTTGTATTCATACATATACAACTCTTTTAACTCATTCACCCCTGAAGGCACATTTGAAACCTTCCAATTCAAAGGTTGGAATAGTTCATTATGAAATTTCAGGGGTGAATGAGTTAATTTAGTGAAAAGGATTTTTAGAATATCCTTGGCATGTTTCTTCATTGCTTTATGAATAGTAAAAAGGTTTCCTTTTGAATATACTCCAAATATTGCTCTTATAAACCAACTAACCAGTTTAGTCAAAATTATGAGAGTAATACATTGTCACAATCCTTCACAATGTCAACCTCCCGTTCGGAAAGTGGAAGCAGATTAATTTCGTAACATACCTGACTAGAGGCTGTTGTGAGTCCTTCTCCAGGAAGTCATGTTCCTTCTCCACCGAAGCGATGTTCACAGGAAAATGACCATCTGCAAACAATCAAACAAGAACATATTATAATGTTTACTAATAGTAATTAATCACGAACACTTATTTTGAATTATAAAAAGTCTATCTTGACTTCTCAGTAAAGTGGCTGTATTTAAACGCGATTTACACATTTGAAAGTGACAAATTATCTAACCTTCTCTCAGGTAAATCATGGCAACCAATCAAAAGTTCCGTGTACTTTTACCATACATCAACATTGCAAACACAAACCATATGGACTTTGAATGAGCGCTCTCAATTCACAATGAGTTTTTTTTGCCAAAACTTTGGAATTCAAAGCATTAACTCCTCCCACACTTTATCAAGTTGTAAATATATAAATTTTATTCTGAAAAAGAAAACGCCTTTTCCTAATTAGAAAGGCAGACAACCTTTACCGACAAGACCTGCCAGCTTAATTCTCTGTTCATCCCATAGAGCTTTATGCATGTTCAAGCTGTGGGCATTTTGTACTGGGACGATACACCTCAATCCTCCCACAATATTATAAATGGGTTCCATCTCAGTAATCTTCTATGCTCATTCATTCAAAATATTTTATGAATCAAACTAAATGTTAAGACTGTTTACATTTCATGCTGTTGGTAATATTGTGAATCAATTTTCAATACAATTTTCGATTGTTTTTTTCCCCCTTAAAAATATATGTATAATTTATTAAATCCTTCAAAGTAAATGTTTACACATATAGTTAAAAGTATATATTATCCAAAGAACTTGTAATCGAATTCAGAGCTTCCAAATTGTAAGGATTGGTCATCTACGTCTACGTTACCAGCTCACGAGACTTACGAATTCTGAAAGAACCTGTGAGCTTCGTAAATTCCCAGTTCCCGAATATAAGAACTTGCAATCTTGTTCGGAATTCCTTATCATAACTAACTTGTGATCTCCTTCATAAGAATTTGCAAGCTTGTTCAAAGTTTTCCAATTTTAAGAACTTGCAAGCTTGTTCAGAGCTTCCGATCGTATACATTTGTGAGCTGGTTTGACAGTTCCGAATCATGAGATCTGTTGCACAGGTCTAAGAGTTCACCAATCTCAACTGAACTGATGAGCTAGTAGGGTGTTCACATATGTCCTCATACCTATACATAAGCCATTAAAGCTGAATATGTACCTAGGTATTAGTTGGTCTATATATAAATTGTTGTAGTGGTACTAGGGCTGTTGACATAACCTGGGTAGAGTGCTGGTTTATCCTAAAGTAAAGACAGTAATCCCTGGTCATTTTAGTGATGCCTCTCCCATCAACTCTGTCCACCTCACGGGAGTAACTCATTTCCCCCTGAAATTTCATAATGAACTATTCCCACCTTTGAGTTGGAAGAGTTCACATGTGTCTTTAGGGGTGAATGAGTTAAAAACAAGTAGATATTTAATTTAAATAAAATCCTCATCATTATTACCTAATACTTTCAATCCCTTTTATCAATTTTCTTTCCCTTCAACACAAGCCCATGAAGAAAGTGTTTACAATGATCTCGAAATTGGTTGCATATCTGAGGTATGTAGAAGCAGTGAAAGTATTTGCACCTTTGTTTGACAGGAGTGACTGCCTATATAACACCACAGAAGGGAAATTCTGATCCAGAGATTGAAAGACGCAAATAATTTGGAAATAGAAACCACCAAGCTTAACGTTTAGTCTCTTAACTTCATTTCTACACTTTAAAGATGTATGCAATATTTTGTACTTTTTTTATCATATTTTACCTCCTTGCACTATAATAACTCTCTAAGTCTATCCTGCTTTGACTTTATAAGATATACAACGATTCATATGATTTAAATTTTGATTCCTTGCATACATGAAGGTTTTCTGGCCCTTAATGATTAATGTTGTGGATGGGCCGTTAAACTCAATCAAACAAACATACAGTGTTGAAGAGAATTGATTACATTGTTACCTCCCTTTACAAGTACAGACAGTGTGATTACATTGTTATCTCCCTTTACAAGGACAGTCAGTGTGATTACATTGTTATCTCCCTTTACAAGGACAGTCAGTGTGATTACATTGTTACCTCCCTTTACAAGGACAGTCGGTGTGATAACATTGTTATCTCCCTTTACAAGGACAGTCAGTATGATAACATTGTTTCCTCCCTTTACAAGGACAGTCAGTATGATAACATTGTTTCCTCCCTTTACAAGGACAGTCGGTGTGATTACATTGTTACCTCCCTTTACAAGGACAGACAGTGTGATAACATTGTTATCTCCCTTTACAAGGACAGTCGGTGTGATTAATTGTTACCTCCTTTTACAAGAACAGTCGGTGTGATTACATTTTTACCTCCCTTTACAAGGACAGACAGCATGATTACATTGTTATCTCCCTTTACAAGGACAGTCGGTGTGATTACATTGTTACCTCCATTTACAAGGACAGTCGGTGCACTGTACCCAAGTACTTTTGAATTCATACCTAATGAACTCAAATTCATGTATGTCAAATTTATTTCTCGCTGTAAAATATAATTTATATTACATTTATTCACAGATAGTGTCTAAAATACATAAATGGTATCATATCATACCACCCATATTCTGTCATCCCTTTAATACACGTCCAGGACAATTTTAAGTGTATCTGTGCTATATTCCCTGCTGTGTGTAAATACCATTCATAATATCATACATAGATCATAACAAAATAGAAATTCATAGAAAATATGGAAGGATTTAGATAACATTAATGATACAGTGACATATATAGCCAGGTGTCATACAGTACTGTTTGTGTGGCAAATCTCACTGAGGCAGCGACACTTGTGATATTTTAGACATGTGGTGTTAAATTCACATCTCCTAACACAAATATACTGATAAGGAATTCTGATGGTCATAAATTGACACAAAATATGAATACCGAACTGTATCTGTTATGCACATAATTTAAATATATTAATATTGACTCAATAGGTGTATATACCAATACAGTTCAAATGAGACCATTTAGATTAACGTTATTGTAAAATTGACAAATTATCATTCTTGGAAAACTGGTTGTTTTTAATATTCGGCTATATATAACAATGTGTTAATGTATATGATTAATTACAACCTAAGTATATTCTATTTATGTCTATATAAAAATCTACATACGTATTTCCTTATTCTATTTTGAATATTAATTGTGATTGAACCGTTAATTTGGTCTAAAGCTATAGGTGTCACATACATCTACATCATGTTACAACTTTAAACATAATTCGTTCATCTTTTTATAAATCAGGAAATCTACCAAATCCATCTTTTGTCAGCTGTCTAGTTTTTTACTAGACTGTTGTAGTAAAATGTAAATCGTGTAACGGAGTTGTATATTGTGTGTCTTTCATTTTAGAACATAATCTCTTCAAGCGCAAGATCTTAGAATAAACATAGGCCAATCTTTACAAATTAACAGTATATAAAGTTTCAGGTGAGATTTCTCCGACACAGTTTATAACCGAACCCAAACTTCGATAACAATGGCCAGGTCTCAATGAACGACACATATCGCTTTTTGTCGTACGCGAACAAGAACTTTTTCACAATACTTAATAGGCCTTTTATCCGATCTTTTTTCCTTGTTAGCGCCAATGCCTAGACATTGGAATCCGTTTAAATCGTGTAACGACACTGTTACATGCAAAGTGATAGTAACATCCTCTCACTTCAGACTGTATCGAAGATTTTAGTCGACATGAAAGGGAGCGAGACGAAACCAGATCAGCCTTCTTTATAGTCTATACTCTTCCCACAATAAAACTAACTTGTTACTCTTACAAAATGGTCTCATTACCAATTTCACAGTATTGTATATTTATGAAGTCATCTAATCTGATAATTCCAATAAACCACATTAATGTCACAGGTGACTTTAGTGTAACGAGTCTGGGACTGTATGTTATCGGTAGGTTAGCATTGAAGCAGACCACCCTGAAAACGCAGAACACAAAACAGCAGAATTGCAAAATATGAATGCAAGGTAATTATCAACCTTGACGATGGAGATTTGTGAAGACTTATCATTGCCAACTATCAATGCAATCTACTCTATACGTAGTCATAAAATTTCAGCTAAACTGGGATACTGTGACCCTGGTTGAGTTGATGAATTAATTAGTGTCAAACAGTTTGCATATTTGTGTTAAATGTATCTAAAAGATACAATAAAACATACAATACACGTAAGTGCTTCTATTTTGGTCGACATTTTCAAAATATTTTTGTTTTTGTTTTGTTTTGTGTTTTACGTTTTAAGGATGTGTTGGAGGAAAGCCGGAGACCTACGACCAGTACCTAGTGAGTGCCCCATGTAGGCCTGGAACCCCCTGACCCAGTGGTTGAGGAGGGCCAATGGGAGCAGAATGTCAGGACTCTAAACCAATGGCCATCGCGACCCCTTTCAAAATATTCAAGTATTTTTTCAAAATTTCAACACTAGCAATTCAGTCAACTTACATGTGAGTAACTTTGTTATACAATCTAATGCATCATTTTTTGTACGGTAATGACAAGATAAAGAAATGACAAGACATAAACTATTAACTTCACGCAGCCATCAAAGTCTTATTTCATTTCTTGAATTTTTATTTTTCATAATAGAGAGAATTTTAAAAATCTAGTCTGCCTGCAAAAAATAATATCTTCTTAAACCAAAAACATCCTGTTCTGCTTATCCCGAACATTAAAAACGGACGAAAAAAACTTTTAAAATGACACTCACCATCATACATTTGGGCATACTGTGGAAAACCAGCCTCCTTCAGCCATCTGCACGCTTGGACAGCTTCAATTTCTGTAAGACATAAAAGAATCCAATTTGATATAATACTGCACAGCGAAACATAATCTCTGGGGACTTTAGCCCCCAAACAATATGGAAATAATGAACTTAATAAAACATAATTATATTAGTAATGCTACAGATATAAAGGGATGAGATGATGCTGACTATATGGCTCATGTATCCTAGGGCTAGAAAAACTGTCTGTTGCTGCCGAGACGCGGAGACAAACCAGCGGAGACAAACCACCACACTGCAGTCACGATACAGTCCCACGAAAATCTTTTGATACTGTATTTCTGTCATTCTCTAAAGGGACAATGGGAATGCCTAGAAATTGATCAGTACATTTGAAAAAAAAATTTTTTTTGTTCTCTCTCTATCTCAAAATAAACCCATGAAATGTTGGATATTGCACAATAGAGACTTGTACTCGAACCACACTCCATATCTCCCCCCTCCTGACTGAATGTCAGTTAATCCGCATCAATACATCACCTCTTCGAGTCCTCTCTGCAGTCACTATTTTAATTAAATACACATGGTATATGGTGATGTGATTAGTATCAGTTTCAAACAACCACCACATTAGCTTTTTAGTCAATAGTAAACCACCGTAACAGATATTTCTCCCAATATTTCCATCAGTCATTACGTAATTGTTGGAAATCCAATTCAGTAATCTCTCGATGTATCACAGTTAATTAAGCATTACTGATGAAAAATTCCCGCAAAATTGTTGAGAATCCATTTCACAGTCAATTAAGTATATTTGATGAAAAAAAACCCCAATTAATAGAAGAACAATTACGTTGATGAACAACATCCATACAAAGAATAACTGAAGGGAAAATGCAGAAAATGCTCATAATGGAACAAGATGATACAAAGACAGCTATTGAATTTTCCTCAAACAGTTACAATTCCTGTATCAGAAATGTTTTCAAATTTGTTTGCGTAAAAATCTTTTCTTGTATATCAAACAGTACTTTTGAAGTTGTTCAAATATTCGTGTCTTATTATGCCATTTAAAAACCCAAGAATATATTTAACGAGACTTGCGTACCTGGGAACAAGATTTGATTGCTGAGTATAGAACTATCACTATACATTATGTAGGCTAAGCTAACACCACATTCCTCAAGAGGGACAACCCTGTTAGCGACAAAACATCTCATTTTTACGCGCAATCTTAGCGTGGGATCATGATTCGACATTTAATTTGCCACACTGACAGAATTTTGAAATAGAGCCGATATTAATAGACAATCACTGCAAATAAGTTCCCGTATACGTCTCACTTATCAGGTATTTGAAATACAGGTAGATGAAACAAATATTTAAGCATTAAAATTATACTTTAAAGTTTTTCAATCTTCGACCAGCAAATGATTCTCTTTGCAATATGAGGTTACATTTGCTCATGTTATTCGAATTCTACTTTTACCCAGGTAGTGAAATCTACCTTTCATCTCTGTGCAATATGTCTATATCTAGATATATCTAGATTTTGCTCAAGTACTACAAATCTAATTTGACAGAACGTGGCCACGATATAAATTTCAATTAAACCTATCATGTACACGAAAAACATATAAACAAAGATCAAATACCGCAGAGAAACAATATTTTTCTTCAAGGAATATAGGGATCAATGTTAAAACTTTGAATCACAAACTACTAAAATGAAAATATTTTTAGAAAATGTTAAATTTCCAAATGTCTGGTATGACAAAAGCCTCTCTAGGAGCCTTACCTTGGGCACGAGTTTCACGACACGTCCCTAGGCAGCCAACTTTGGCAAACATACTTCTGCTACACATATGGCAGGTGGTGCCATTAGCTTTTCCTGGTGAATTTTTACCAAAGGAAAATTTCAGCTGTAGACAATCTGAGATTAATTTAACTGATGTCATTCTAGTAAACTCCATTTAGATTGGTCACAGAAGGTTATAGTGATACACTGCTCTCTGTTTATAAGTGATATACGTTTTAAAACTTGTACACTAAATGTTGATCCTTAGCATCCAGTAGATCTCCTATTTATTTAAGACACTTCATGACTTGGAAGACACCTGCGAAGTTAATGGTTTCTGTGGAAAGCACAACAACATTTTCTCACACTTTTTGTTACTATGACTTGTTCAATATTACAGGTCTCTATAAGTGGTGAGACACTTGTTGTTATAGCTGGACGTGGATCCAATTCTCGTCAACATCAACACTTGCCACCATGTTGTCACGTCTAATACCAGTAGGGGACACGTACACACATCTTACTATGAAATGAGTTCTGGCTGTGTAAATCCCAAGCGACTAGAGCAAATATGCCTGGCCCTATTTAAATTGTCACCCTAATTCAATAACATATGAGCCGATGCCTCTGTTGGGTTGTCACTTTAACCACCGAGACCCATGGTTCCGACCAAACAGTCTGGAAAATGCAGTACTCACAGAATGCTATTGCAAGCAAACGGGAAAAACCAAGTCCAAGTTTCATTATCTTCACTTTTGAAAATATGTCTGAATTTCTTGAA
Source organism: Mizuhopecten yessoensis (assembly GCF_002113885.1). Classification (NCBI taxonomy): domain Eukaryota; kingdom Metazoa; phylum Mollusca; class Bivalvia; order Pectinida; family Pectinidae; genus Mizuhopecten; species Mizuhopecten yessoensis. The sequence continues at coordinate 873,388 of NW_018406672.1, forward strand.
AGATTGCTCCGCCCTTAAATCCACATTTCCTGTCCGTGTAAGCATGGCGACTATTATAAACACAAGAGGTACAACCGTTCTAAGCTTGAACGCCAACAAAAAGTCATCAAAAGCTATGACAATATTTGCTGAGGATAAAACTCACAAAAATGTTCCAATATTTAAATCCCCTAACAAAGGTGAGAAAGTGATTCTCCAACAAATTCAGACCACTGGTCACTGTTCGTTTGTGGACCAGAGAGCAGCTAATGTGTTAGGTCAACCCACGTTGATGACTTTGCCGGGGTCTTGTTCAATTGACCAGCTGAATACTATCGTTGCCCACCACCAGATACTGCGATACATTTGTTATGCTGTAATCTGGAGACCGATAAATGCAAACAATGACGCATTTCCCGTCCAGTTTTGAAACCGTCTTCATTGATTTTGACCAACGGCCAACATTTCCTGTACTGTCTGTTGCTCGTTGCCCATATCAAACATCAATCGCCCCAAAATGACACAATTAAAACTTTCCGATTTTAAAACGAGCGCCATTAAAGCCGACATCAAACGCTGACTGGATTGCGAGACATTATGACACGGTAAGGGTCGGTGTGAAGGGAACGCTATCACTGTTTATCAACACTGTCCAGGATGTAATCACATGGTTATGGTTCCCCACCCACTATCTCCTGGCCGACTCTCCCTCTACCTGTCCTCCAGTTATACCTGTCCCTAAGCCCACATATACAACCATCCTCAGGTCTTAAACCAATAGCGTGGATATATCCACAGTTTTCTATAGGTGATAATGAAATTTTGTAAATGGCAAACCCTAGGAGACCGCAGAAGCTGAAAAGAAGGATATGAAAATGTGGTGTCATAACACTTGTTAGGAATACTGAGGAAATTTGTATCACATTCACCCATATTTCACAGTAACAGAAGGCACATCAAAAGGTTTGGGAGAAACTATTGACTTTATGGGGTGAGCAGGATGTTGAATTAACTGTCATATTTCTCAATGATTTATTACTTTATTACACACCTGTATATATATATACATACTCATCCTCTATCAAGAGAAATGATTTTTACCTGTGATCTATTACTTACTACACACCTGTATATTATATATATTCCCCTTCTCCTCGGTAACATGACAAATAGGGGAAATTGTATGTCTGTAGTTATACATAGTGACCTTCTTCCTGCCACAACACTGCCTTTTACAGGGTTTCTTAATGTTTTCTTACAGCCTACACGAATAGCTGACATTTTTGTTTCTGAAAAAAATGTTATTAACAATTATCACTTGACATATATCGGATAAACAACTGAAGATTTTTGACTCTCCAGACTTAAACAACAATTAAACAAATTGTTAAGACTACAAAAAGCTTCACCACCCTCATAATTACACATCCATTTGACAATGATTGGTCATAATGATAAGTTTCGGACGGTCAGTTATTGTAGTGTTTAACAGTATAGTCGGGATATATTCTATATTTGTCTTACATTGTCCAAAACTGTGACAAAGTCTATATGCTTCATTACTGTGACATGACTACATTGTTTTTTTAACTTTTGTTTGTTTTTAATTACCAGTTATATTTTTGGAATATTATTTTGTTATTGGCTGATTAAATGCTTTATTTGAAAGCTACAAGAGGGTACATGCACGGATAATAACCTACAGTTATTGTTATTCAGTACAACAGGCTAATAAAGATTCAAAAGGTAGATAACTCTAACACAAACCTATGGTATGTTGTGTACTGTGTTCATACTCAAGGGAGATAACTAACACAAATCACAGGTATGATGGTATCATGTGTAATGTTAAATAGTCAAGACAGAAAAATTACAATTTTAATGTGTAAAGTAGTATTTTGAAAGGAGAAAATGCTAAAACAAATCACATGTATAATGTGTGATGCAATATACTTAAGGGAGATAACTCTAATAAAATTCACAGTCGTAATGTGCAATGTATAATAATTTTATTATATTAAGGGAGAAAACAAATACAAATCAGGGGAGTAGTGCATAATGTAAAACTAAGGGAGACAACTCTAACATGGAACCAACGTAAAATGTGTAAGAAAGCGTTATATTTTTAAGGAAGATAACTCTAAACACAGATCAAGGTTTTATGTGTGTCAGGTGTTTACATTCTGAAGTGACTTGTACTTTTCTCCCGATAATGAACCTGGCACAACTCCCAGTATCAAATACATGACTGATTTCCTCAGTAGAATAAAACCCAAAATAATGTCCCGATTTTATCGCGAGATGATTGCCAAAGTTAAGAATATCTAAATGTAAATACTTTGTGAAGACACGATTATACACATCATATGTTTTGCGTTTTTTTTTATAATGCTTCTTTCGTTATCAAAAACAAATTTTTAGAGGGAATAAAATGAAAACAGGTCATTAATACCTATTTCTCTTCACTGTAATCTATCTAGTAATCTGTTCTATATGTTATCATTGAAGAGGTATTTCTGCTATATGATTACAGGTTGTAATGATGCTGTTACGATGAAACATATATATATCCATGATGCTTCATGTGATTTATCAAACATTTTAAAGAAAATTCCGAAAGTCTGTTTGTACAGTGCAGAATAAACTCATCAATACTGACTTGTGAATATAACTTCGCAGCCAGTACAAACCAAATTTCTCACAGGGTATTCCTGCTAATATCATTTGACTGAGGACCCCAACATCATTAATTTTATATCGAAGCAATTACTTGAATCAACTGTTTATACATCTTACTTGTTTTCCTGGAGTGAATGCTCCCTACGATAAGTTGTAGGATGAAACCACTATCCATATGGAGAGAATTTATCCTTCCCTGATCCGTCAATCTCAGTCACTAATCCAGTTATACTGCTATATATATAATATTGACTAAATTAACTGTAATCAAATTGTAGCCTACAACATTCTGATTGAATTGTTACATTGATCATCTGAAATGCCATTGATTTGAATGGTGACGGATCACCTGGTACAAATTTAACCTTCTCTCCCCTGTAATTCCACAGTGGACTAATCTCTTCAATTTGTAATGAACCAGTAAAATCTGCTGTTTTTTTGTACCTGAGGGGATGGCAGGGCTGGAGATTTTTTTAATTAGAAATAGTGGACCAGAAATATCAGGTAATCAACCACTGTTGGATGAGCACATGACATGTGTATCATACTAAGCGCCTTATCTCATTTAAATATTCTTTTCGCTGATAACCATCAATACACAAGGCCCTGTTTATGTACTAGTCATATCTGATTTGAGATAATACATTGTCCGAGCTCTTCGAGGTTCGATCTAATATGACCCACAGTTCACAGGAATGTCGAATGTCACCAGACACTCATCTCTGTCTTTGATCCCGTAATATCAGAACAACTGCTGGTACCTACACGCCTGGCATTCGGCCACCCTTATGTAAATGGACTACCTGATACAGTGTGAATCAGAAATTGGAGAATTGTTTTCCGATACAGCCATTGTCATCTGATAAGGTATATCATGTTGTTTGTACCATTTCCTATCATCAGATCATTGAAATCATTTATTAAGATTTTATTGGTAATATTTTTTTTCCATATATCCGTCATTACAATTTATCGATCAAATATTTCCCCCCACACTTCGGCATGATTAGGTTACATTATACATATTGAATCTATTTACTGTAACATAATTGTCAACATTCAATGTTTAATGTCTTGGTAAAGTGATTATCATATCACCTGTTTTAACTATTATATCACCTGCCTTACCTTGAATCAATAACAGGTAACAAAATCTAACCCTGCCATTTTTGTATCTTATTTCAACATTTAACTTTTTAACTCCAGCACAATCTTTTGAGAATTTGGCAGAAAAAGCAACTTTTTAAATATTTGTGGTTTTTTTCATCAGAATTTGGCACATCGCATATATTGATCAATGATGACCGAATTGGATTCATTGAGATAAAAATAGCTCAGATGAACTTTGACCAAGGCAAGCTTTAGCAACGCAAGTAGTTACTGGTTATCGAAAGCTCTAGCTGACGATGTTTATTTCAGTACAGACCAACACATGTGGCATTAAAATACAAGATAATCTGCTCAAAAGAATTGGCCAAGGTTTATGGGAAGTCTGCACATTAAATCTAAGTAGAATTTCCTTATTCTGATATATTTAGATACAACTAAACATTTCCTTTAGGAAGAAAAGCAATAAAATGTCTAGCTGCAATACCTAATATCTTTTCACAGAAAATTGTCATAGTGCCAGACCTGGAGTGATAAAACTAAAGACACACTGAAATAGAAATACAGCTATCTGAGAGATCCCACTGAGATTGTATATCCTGCAACGATGGCAATATGCCTGGGAGGTGGTGAAAAATTTAACAAAATTACAAGATTTTGAAGTGCATACTTATTTAGACATACTTAAAATGCATGCAACTCAATGTTGTAAAGTTAAGAAATTCTTCCACTCAAAATATGCTGGATATCGAACTTTTGAATGATCTCTTTTTTCAAGCAAAAAATCTATTGCAGGTGTGGGCTAACAAGGAGTACAAGGGTACAGTGTTAAGTAGGTGTTGGAGATGTATACATCAGGTGTGGAAGCTAGAGTACGTGTTAGGACCCACAGGTCAATGCCTCATTGTTTACAGACTGAGCAGGTGTTTAAGAGTTCAGGGGTAGTTCTTTTCGTGGACATGAATTACCGCCTTCAGCAGCACCCAGAGGTGAGGATTTTAAGTGTGAAAAAAATATACAGTACAGCCAGCATATGTAGGAATTTTAACGATTAAATACATCAGCATTATCAAAAGCTGCCTCTAATCCATATCATTTACTTGCCATCTAAACCAATAACATAGTGACCGCCTAATATTGCCTTTCTGTCAATGGGAGCAAATGTATGATGATCCTCCAGCGATCAAAAGACGCTCGTTACACACCTGTATAGGCAGGTAAGGATACAGGTTATAGCTCAATACATCAACTTAAAGGTGAAAATTGTCGATCAGTATCGCTCCCCACCTCCCATAAAATAAGTGACCATAAAGTAGCTAGGATAGGTGTTGATGTGTGATCATTACACCTGTGTGGCAGGTATATTGACGCTATATATACCTGAGACAGGTGAAAATCTTAGTATGATGAGCAAAAACACTGGAGATCATTGTCACCATTATCTGTATCTTCTAGTCAGTGACCGATATAGTGGTTCTAGTCATCAACCCGATCATATCTTTACAAATCGGTAATTATGTGGTCAAAAGGATTCATGACCTTTTGGCCATGACCATACCTGACCCCAACTAATAAAATTTTATAAAAAAGTGTTTATTTACTATGACACTGAAATCAAAGTTCATTTTAATACTGATTATCTTTTAAAAAAAAGTCATTAAAGAATTCAAGCAACAAAAGCAAATTGACCATGCTTTTTCAAATGTGACACTAATTGGTACAAGTGATGACCTTTGACCCTGAAGAATCATACATCCTTGTATTCACAAACATGTCAGGACATTAGTTTATCACTGTTTACCAGGAAGGGCCAGGGCCACAGATAGGTCCTCCACATGTACATATCTCGTAAATCAGAGTACATTTGTCCAACAACATGGTAAATGATACTGGTCATTCGTTTAAGTAGCTAGTACTACCCCTACAGAGGACATATTCAAATTTCTCAATATTCAAATTACTAAATTAAAGCTCAGCAGAACCTGTTAACTTAAACATCAGTATATTATTCCCTATAGACCTCAACAAGTTTCTGAATGAAGTTAGTTCTAGCGTTGCTCTTTTTTACCTTAATTTAAACAGTTTTTCATTCAAAAACCAGGCAATGTTATCATATATATGTAATTTTAGAGGGATTGAAAAACAAGCTTGGAGCTTATATTTTGACCTTGAGTTCTGCTTTTCATCATTTCATCTTTAATAATATTTTTACAAGTACATGTACGGTATGAGGTACAATGTAAGTGTAGCTGACAGTTCAAACATACTTCACCATGTAAAAGGTCTCTCATTCAAACACCCTTCATCAATAATCAAGGTCATTTAAAACAGATGGTTTTGAAAGGTACCTGATAAGAGTTCTTGTGACTTAGAAATACACTCACTACCAGCAGTAAATATTAGATGACTGTCTGATACACCATGCTAAGGTTATTCTGTGTGATGGTCTGTGATATTGTAGGCTGAATGTTTGGTCTACATCACAAAACTAGGACCACATGTTGACCAATAACTGACCAATGTCCATTATTAATAGGAACATCTGATTCTGTTCATGTCTACATATTTACTTTGATGTGCAATACAGCAACTATTAGAAGATGAAAAGGGAGTCTGGGTCCATCGGCTATGTCTGGCTCAGCTAGTGTGAACATGACCTCGAGGTAGTCTAATTTGTATGTCATACATTAAGCTACTAGGAAAGTGATGGTCAAGCAATGATGTCCAGTCAGGGAGGTAACCATCTCCTCTTGACCACTGGTCAGCAGCAATGATGTTTTAGTGTTAGTAGTATGTGTATATTAGATGATCAATCACACCTTTATATATATATACATACAGATATTAACCAAACACATATGAACCCCTAGTAAAATCTGGTGCAGACTGACCACTGGAGGGTATAATGACCAGCCACATCCAAATGACCATCATAACATATCAAAGTGACCTGCAAAACATCTAAAATACATCAAACTGATCATCATAATACATCGTCTACATGCTTGCCAACTTTTAGAAATTTACATGGGGGAGATTACATAAATAAATTGCGAAAAATATTAGGGTCCAAAATCGTGTCTCCCTTCAAAATAGAGTCAGCAGGCAAGTATGCATCTAAAAATAACTAAACTGACCATCCCAGGTCCAAAATATTTCAAGATCTAGTCTCCCAACACCAAAATGACATGACATTAGATATTCAAGCCCAGCCATGAGATGTTAATTTCTTGTTAGCAAGGAAACAGCCATCAACCAAAGCAGACAATACTACTATTTGTACTGTAGGAGATAAGACTTCTATGAGAACAAAGCTAAATGGCCATTTGACCACTAATGACAACGTGTTTCCCTGCTCCCTAATGACCCTTAGTTCTAAACTAATGCATAGCTTCCCTACATTTACTGGTATAAATTACCTGACTCCTGGATTCCAATCTTTTTAATGTCCCACACAGTATATGCTCACAAGGGTTCCTAGCTGGTCACTACACAGGAGATGTTCTAACTGACCAGTAGAATTAACCCATGTAGCTAATACACTGACAAATTATGTCTCCTCTATTTCATAACTGTCCATTACATCAAGAAATCTCAATGACCAACATATATAATATATATACCTGCAGACCTTTAAAACTAGTTGGCTAATAGCCGAGTTTGACCTATGACCTAACGTTTGTCAAGCTGACCATCATAACATTTTAGGCATACAGTGTTTGACATGGTAATCATTGCTGTGTAGCCTTTGTGTTGCTGGCACTAATACCCAGATGACCTTTGATTCCTGTTAACACCTGGTAGTGGTCATGCACTACAGGTAGTAACTTAGTCCTGGGAATGCCCAGTGGTCAGTGGTCAATACACTTAACCATTATGTAGGAGTGGTACTTAGTGTTACCCAGTATGTTACATCAGACTTTGATCCAATCTGGCAGAGCTGACCACTGAACTTTCCACTTCAGCCATTGTATGGAACCACTTTATCGGAAAACTCTGAATCTCAAATTTTCGTCAAAACTACTACAATAATCGTAATATATCTCCTTCAAATAATGTCTTACACCCGTTGTTGAAACAGTGTTAGAAAATGTTTTTCATGCATGTTACAACACCTAAACTCATTCTATACTTCGATCTCCCCAATTAGTGGTGATTACATTAAAGCTGTCAAAGAAAAGATTTCTCAGAGTGTTCAAGTGCAATATCGATATTTTACCACTATTTGAACGCCAATATAACATCAAAAGCAGAATCTGTTGTTTGTATAAACATTTATCTTGGTTTACGTTGTATTAGACTCTTCAGGTAACTTGAAGTAATGACCATTATGTCATGTAGCGGTAGACCCCTAGAACATCAAATTAAACCGTATTCACGATCGATTTAACAATCACTACACTATGTCTGTTTGTAAATATTTTTAAAATTGAAGTATGTTGTGGTTTGAAACAGCTTTATACTTAACTTAATCTGATGTCGCCACATGGAAAATAGGCCAGAAATGTATGTAAATATTTCGAGAAAAACAAAGCGTTAGGACGTTGAAGAATGTCATTACAATGCTACGACATGAAAAGAGTCTTAAGCCAGGTGAGCATGCCTGATATCGACCACATCAGAATGTTTTAGCTTTGATCTAATGATTACCTTTCATGATTGAATAAGGTACAATCATACGGGCATAACAGTCCGAAGAAAGATTCAGAATTACATGGCGAGGTCTAACAAAGGGAGACCACCAGGCATTACAGTCAAAAGAAAGATTCAGAATTACAGGGGGAGATGTAACAAAGGGAGACTACAAGGCATTACAGTCCGAAGAAAGATTCAGAACTACATGGCAAGGTCTAACAAAGGGAGACCACCAGTGGGGTGTTAATATCCGGGCAGATGCTTGTTACGTTTTAATATAGAACTGCTTAATCAATTTTAATATAGTGGTACCTGTCTAGGTGGACTATCTTGAGCTTCAGTCAATCATGAATAATCCTTACAAGGCAGGTAGTGGTCACATTTAAAAGGTTCAATATGCATTTGATATATTAAGTCCTATGGAAAATGTTAAATTCTTTCCTCATACCTAATTTTTTTGTGGTTTAGATTTGTTCAACAACTCTGATTATGTTAAACATGTATTTTCGAAACATTTCTGAGAAAAAACCCACTTTTTCTTGCACCAGATAGTGACTGGAGTAGCATCACTGCTTTAAAGTCTTAACCCCAAGACTATCATATATGATTTAGACTTGAGAGGCTCGGAGATGGAGGTTCACGGTCATAAGAAAAAGACCTAATCTAATTGACGACACACAGACTAACAAAGCTTGATTTATCAGAGATTCCACCCTAGTGGCAAGTTCATGTCCTTGGCAGCTCTGACCAATAGAAGTGCCCAAACCAGGACACTCACACTGCTGGTGTTTGGTAAAATGCAATGCCTTTTTTTTTTTTTTTTATCGATGACTCGCCTTATGATTTAAAAAAACATATTTTACAGATGGTAAAACCCTGATAATGCATCATATCCTTACATTCTAACCTATCTGTAATTTTATCTGTTAACTGACACAGACGGATGTATTTATATCCTGGACTATGGATAACTCTATCATTTAAGCCACACCTTTCATATCTCAACAGTTTTGGCCTGTAGTGATAAACACAAGCTTTATAACATCCATCACTTTATCAGATTTGTGTCACGGTTTATCATAAACTCCCAGATTAAATCCATTTCTTATTTATGAATGAATTCATGGATGAAAACTATGCCAAGCTTATCATTATAAATTAATTAATGTATAACCTTGCACCTAACTGTTTCACTCTGGATCAGAGTCACAGATTTACCTCAGAAAGTTAATGTCATCTGAAATGTGACAGCCTCGCTCGCGTACCTTTCAAATTACTTAGAGTGACACATATAACACTGGTCATCTTATGCACAAGCATGCTAAATTATAACTGGTACTGTACATTTTTGTCTTGATTTTTCCACTTTTCACAAAGCACACTAAAGTATTTGCTAATTTTTTCCACAAGTTCTTCTCCACATACACAGTGTTAAACCCAGCAGCTAAATTAAACGGAATTGTGTGCCACAACTCTCAACATGTATAAAATGAATGCAAAGAATGTTAAGTACCTCGGGAAACATATCTACACAATGATGATGAGGATACCCCCCTCTCCCCCTGCTATACAATAGCTCACGTTTCCCTTCCCAGAACCCCCACCCCATATACAATGGGGAGGACAGTGACTAGGTTTCACCATGGTAAAATCCATATGATGAGAATACCACCCTCCACAAACGATATCTAGGATTCCCCTATTCCCCTTTCCAGAGGACCCCACTCTGCCCTACACAATGACTAGGAGTCACCAGGGTAAAATCCACATATATACACCATGTAACAAGGATCCCCCTCCCCCCCCCCNACCAGGAATCCTCAGGAAATTCCCCAAGTAAGTAAAGTATATACCAACACGTATGACAGTTGACCGTCACCTATAGTAAATAAACATACACCTGATGACATGTTTACCTGCCCGTCTCAGCCTGGTTATAACCAAACCAGGACGTTAAGCACCATCAATCAAATCAATCATTGTTTACCTACCACAGTCTATGTTTATATTGACAAAGGGGCACAAAGGCTTAGATTAACTCCACCAATAAACACCCCCAACCTGTACCACCTACCTTACAGTCAAGATGTGTTTGTAAACAAACAAAGGGTCCAAAGTTTTCCATGTATGCATATGAACATTCAGTTTTGATAATTTTCCTGAGGGCAATATACATAATTCACACTACCAGATGGTCACATATTATAAGGTGTATCCTTATACCCTGTTGGAGATACTGATGCGGTACCTTTAATATTACTGAGTTATCTCCCTTACTTCTTTTAAAATCATTATTATCTAATCACTCTGGTATGTACATTACAAATCACCACTCATCATATATCGTTGATTTGTTAGAGTTGCTTTTCTTAGTTTGGAACTCTTTTGTATAGAAGGTGCATATCAAAATGACAGCAAGTAGGATTCTCAGTAAGTTTTAAAACAGGTGGTTGATTTTAAAACATGACCAGCTGAATGTTCAAATGCTGTAATATTGACCTACATGCTGAAAAAAGTTGATGAAAAGCAAGAGAATAAGAACACTGAAACAGAAGCATAATATATCCTGATGTGAAAAAATACCTGTTTCATAAATCTTGGAAATGCTCTGTTGAAAACTATATTGGACACAGATTTATGGACGAGGTCCATTTTAGACTAATTATTATGTAAGGAATGACTGTGTAGTGTAGTTATATATCGTATATATGTCAGTTTATCATCATTAAATATTTATATCCCAAATGGATAATATACATATAGGTCAGATACATCCTCTCCAGGTATGGGATTACGATATCTCTCCCTAGAGTTTCATTACATAAAATGTCAACACAGTACTTAATTGTAATTAACTAGGTACTGGTGACATTTGGTCACCCATCACTTTGACATAGGAATAATGAGGAGTACAAATTACGATCACTTATGGAGATATACACTGGGTCATTTAGCTTATCTCAAACAATTATTTAATGTTTATAGAAATATCTGTAGCGATAGATTTAATATAAAGACAACTACATCCTAATAACAGAACTAGAGGGTGCTAAATGAAATTGGGATGGTAGGAAGGAAAAAGATTGATAAACAGGTCAGAAAGGTTAAAGAAACCAGTTGTATGGGACAAATGACAAAAGGAGAAAAAGAGGAGAGTGGAAGGAGGGAAAAGGAAAAGGTTAGGTGAGGTGGCGTGTTAGCAGCAGATTAATGGAAGATTTGGAGATGGTTGGAGAAAAGAAAAGAAAATGGCTGTAGATAATGGGGATTAAGAGATTGAGAAAGTTATGAACTTAAAAAAGGAAGTGGGGTGACAAGGGCAGGTATAGGAGAGGAAGGAATAAGTATTGGTCAACTTTATAGTTACTTTCATTCTGTATAGTAAATTTCCTTGGACTTGAGCAAGTCTATGTACTGATCTATGGTCAATAGCATGTAAACTTGCTTGAGTCAGTTTTATAGACAGTACAATGACTGCTAAATATAAGAGACTGATGGCCAGTCTACCATTAGTTGAGTTGAGTGAAAGAAGAAAAGGGGAAGGTCACGAAAGTTGTACTGTATGAGATAGATATATAGCTACTATCATGTACTAGAACTGGTCTAAATCCTTACAAGAGATAGTGGGATTAGTTGGAGATCAGATTAATTTGTATCTCTGATCTGTAAGTAGGATGTATGTCCTGTATCTAAGGAGGGAGTGGGCGTAAAAGGGGAAACGTGCTCCACAGGCATCTCACCATACTGTGTATGTGGCTGTAGTCCTACCAACACCGGAGATTAACCCTAGTCAATTACCGATAGTATAGCTTTATCCTTTAGGTATAAAAGTCAAGGAAATGCCATTTGATGCAGAATAAATCTTGTCTCATTTCATTGTTTGATTGTAATATCAAATGGATTTGAAATCATGGCAATTACACAACATACTACAAGTAAACTTCAATGATCGACATATTGACTTTATTCAACCCAGATATATGCCACAATATTTTAAAATGTAAACAGTTATTATAAATAATTTCAAGTAGTTATTTATGAATAAAAAATCTTCCAGTGTTTGACAGTTGCTATATTTCAAAGGTACAAGTGGTCAGTCTGGCGACTAACTGACCCCATCACATCAACAGTGTCACAGAGTACCAAACTGACCGACCAGGACCAATGGTCAACATTGACTTAGACTGACAAGACAGCTAGGTGCTATTAGAGATGACCAATGGTCAACATTAACTCCAGACTGAGCAGCATGGTGACATTATGAAGGTGTTATAAGGATGACTAATGTGAACATTATATACCTTTTTCACAGCGTCCTGACTACCTGTCCCATACCAGAAGTCAGCAGGTTTCATCAGGCTCATTAATTCAAATGACAACAGAAATCCATACAGTAAGCCTTATACAGGTGTAACACAGTACACTCGTCTCTACTGAACAGATATATAACAGCAAGGGAAAATTTACAGCAAAGGGAGGTAATCGAGAAAGTGGTTCATTACATCACTTCAATCCTATGTAATAAATAATTAAATTAATCTATTGTGAATATTTGAATTAATTAACTATATTGATATCAATTATTAATGAGCTACATATATATACATAATTAAAGTAATTACTATTGATAATAGGTATAATTCATGTAATTCTCAAATTTTACGGCACTAATAATTTGAATCAAGAGAGTTTTGTTGTCCGTATTAAAACCGATCACTGTTTAGATCTGACTTCAGTAGGGTGATGTTGTTAAAGCTTAGACAAACAGTAAACAGGATGTCCACTCCTAAGTGTAATGGACCTGTTGTTATCACTGACCAATCACTGACTAATCACCGTGACCTATCACCCACAGGTCAGCTCAAGTATATTGATCTGTATCTATAAATCAATATTTACCCTCCAGAGTTAAAACTGTCACTTGATCTTCTCAATAATTGTTATTCGGTTTACAATAAAAGTTTTCCCCCCAATTGCCGTAGATCTTAAATCTAATCCTATTGAATTTCACGGTATTTTCGTTTACTATAATGATTAGGCAAAAAAACACCTGCTTGACTGTAAACAAATGTTACTGGAGAAGAGACTTCAGGACACCGCAGGGATTACATCCTGCTGGTATAACATGGAGATCCTGGCAGCTATAGGTGTCCAATGAGTTAGTCTGACAGATGGTGGAGCTATATACAATGACTGGTAGCCTATTAATAGCCACTAATTGCTTTATGAATACTGTAACATAGTGTACATGTTCTATCAACTTCTGTACAAATGATGCGCAACTGCTAATTAACATATCCTCTCAGTGGACCAATGGCAGTTAAGACGGAATGATTACTTCCTTAATGATATAATGTCGAGTATGTGTAAAAAAAGAAATCATTTAATAATATCATATATATAGAAATCATTAATGTAATATAAAGATACCGTATACAGAAATCAAAATTAATACCATATATAGAAATCGCTCTTTTTAAATACATCATGTCTTTCCTTGATCCTTAAGATAACAGTGCACACACCTAAACCTTTGATCTATTATTGATAATTATGCACATTTTAGGCTGCCTCTTCACCGATATTCCTCCCAATGGATGATCTGTTCATGAGACTGCAGCGAAGACATGAAACAAGATTACACCATTGACTCGAGAGGGAAAAGGTTCACATCAACATATATTTAGCTACATAATAGTGTTTACCTCATGCTACCAAAGTGTATAGAAATTCACACCTCCAGAGTGTATCTACAAAAAGGTATGTTTGCATACCAGACCGTCGACCCATGACAACGGAGATAATCAATGGAGCAGGGTTACCCACCAAACTGCCAATAAAACGACACACATGCCCGCAGATCTTTGTACACTGCAGTATCATAGGATGCACAAAGTCCTTCACGATCTAACAACATATTTGATCTTCTTTGTAGCTGAAAGCACCTGCATAGTGAAATAATCACAATCATCCCAAGTGTCCTGTAACCAAAACGCTACAGTTTCAAAAACACTGGTAAGACTGTAGCGATGTGTCCAACATTTGATATGAAGATTGCCTTTCATTAGAGATATGATGCATGGGATGTCTCCAGTTGTAAACAAGCACCTGCTCACTGGGGAAATTGTTCTCGTCAACATAAACATTGGCGATTGCAACACCATTATAAATTCTGATTTGATGCACATAAAAGAAAATAAAGGAAATTGTGCCGCTGAATCAGGTGACAAAACATCTTACGAACGCCTTTACGGGAACACAAAAGAGTGTTGAATGTTGATAGGCGTCCCCTATTGTTACTGTCCCGAGGGTTATGTCCAATGATGATGGGATCTAGTTAGCTACCTGTGATTACCTGTCCAAAAGAACTCCACACAAAACCCTATCCCAGCTTGAGTTTCCCCCCCAACACTGTGGTTGACACCTTGACAATATAGTTGCATGAGCCTCATCAGGTTATAGAAGAAGTAACCAGGAGAAAGAGGGGTATTACAATCATAACATTTACTACTAGGGGAAACAAAAGTATAACAACTAATGTAAATGGCTTATCAGAGACTGCATTATAGTGATTACAAATAGCAACTGTCCTTAAGTAACCCTCAATACAATTCCTCAGGATCTGAAGATTCCATTCTAGTTGAATTTGGTATCTATAGGTCTCTACAAGTACCTTCAATATATGACTGCATTGAAAGTTTTGTTTTATTCTTACCTTCTTATTGTTATTGCCAGGAATAATATCAACACTCTATTTACAGCCAATCATATGTATAAGCTATAGGTCCAATCTTCTATGGCCCATGGTGTTACTACATTCGTGTTTTATCCAGTCTCCTAGCTCTTTGTGGGCTAGTCACAAATACAATCAAACTTATTAAAGACACCTCACAATTTCAAATATGTTGACACTCCACGATCGCCATAACAATGATCCTAAAATCTTTACCTCCTCTTATTTCTAACAGAACTATCTATTTTTCAAACTCTACATTCCTGCTCCTAATTTTTAGAATCAAGTAATTGCATGCATTAAAGCAGAGAGCAGAGCCAACGGAAGTCTGCTCAGTGATACCCTATACAGGGCTCCAGGACTTCACAGACCATTAAATGTAAAACCACAAACAACACTTTCAATGAAATCCATCAAATTAACATCAATTTGGTGAAATATTGAATTATGACTTGTACCAAGAGACTGTAGATGAGCCCAGCCAATTGTAACTAACCTTGTAGCCACAGAGCTAAGAAGTCCAGGTATGGAGTCTTCACTTTAGTGCTGCTGGATTAAAACCTCATTACACACAGTCAAGTCTCATTGTTTATAGATGTAGGGGGGTGGTCGGAGTTAGTTTTTATGACCGGTTGCTGGCCGTGAACTCATCAAATCCACCTTATGGCCAATCAGTGGTAGATAGTTGGCCATTGATGTTCAAAGTTACATGGAAACTTGTCTTGCTATAGATTATGGTGAAAATAATGCCCACTTTCGTTTCTGGTGATGCAAAAAGTCTAAACCACTTGTTTTCACCAACTCATTCTCTCAGTGTTATTTCCCTCCATTTGAAACAGTAAAACTCCGAATCAGCATTCTAATAATAGAACAACATCAGCTTTACTCGAAAATATATGCAGTGATAAAATACTTCAATTCAAAATTGTATCACTTTTTTTTCCCAGTGGAGATTCCATCAGCTGAGGTCAATGACCCCACTTTAGTCTGCAAGGAGTAACTAAAGACTTGTGGAGAACAAACTAACACACCATCACTTTTCCGGTGAAACTTTCCATCAGATGATCTATGCAGTTACAGAGCAATCATATATTGGTCACAATATTTATACTGTAAGAATCCCAATCAGGTGGTGGTGAAATTATACAAATATCCTCTTGATGAAAACATTTTGACCAACTGTCCACGAAAATATGTTCAAAATATCATCAATTTGAATGTCTTCAGAGCAAGAATAATACTAGATCCTCAAGGTCAAACTGAACCACATGTTTTGCATAAAGTCTCCAGACTGTGCACGACCAATGATGCAGAGCTTGTCAAACCTCCAGTACTAGTAGGACGCACTGCAGTCTACTGCCTCGGCTCCATTACTGAGATCCCTATCCACCAGGTCACCGCCATCAGTATAGTGCTAAACCAACTTTTGGGGGAAAGATAAAGCACTCTAGATAAGGACAGGCAAAAGATAACCTTTCCCATGTGTTTGACCCCTACAACATATATATACCTTAACTCTCATTCTTATTGAAGGCTCAGCATCATATTGTTTGATGTGGGCAGCACAAGCTGTATCAAAGATTGATATGTCTTACACCATGAATTTAAACAAATTAATTCAAACACTTGGTTTTTTGTTCTTATTTCCTATCATTTATAAATTTGGTTTCTAAAAAACACATTTTTTACAGGAAGTTCATTTTTTGCAAATTCTCTTTTCTGAATGGACTGGAATTGCCTTGTGTATACTTTTTTGGGTTTAAACTTTTAACTACCGCCATTGTCATTAGCGAATATTAAGTAGCAGAACACCTGTAGCTGTAAGAAAAGGATGTCAACACTCAGATTTTTTTTATTTTTCAGCGGAAGCGAAATAAATTATCTGATTGCGTAAATTCTCGTTGGATTTTTTACAAACCACAAAAGGAAAAAAAACAGAATGAAAGGAAAACTATTGAAAAAAACATTACCAATTTGTGGTATTAATATTAGCAGAGGGCACCTGTTGCTGATAGAGATGCCAGAAGGCCAGTTACAGATCAATGCTCTAACATTTTGAAGATACTTGATAGAAGATATTTAAGCACATGTACTACCACTTAGGAAACATTTAAAATTTCAGATTCCAATTGTAGATAACAGATGTAAAAATAACATCCTGGGGATATACGATACCCCCCAAATAGTGAAGTAATTCTCATTAAGGTGAGGGGAGGAGGACTTGAAACCTTCGCCGTGGTGAAATAAAGAGTGTCTTGTGCTTTCGCTGAACATCATCCACCTTAATGTTACAGTTACTGTTTAATCATTCAGAAAATCTCTACAGAGGTGGACAATGACAAATTTGTTTCGTTTTTCTTGTACAAAGGACATAGTGTGTGGTATATGTACACTAGTTTTTTTTATTGTGTAAATTAACTTTCATCTGGTATAGGCTTCAAGTCTGGTCCGTAATATACAATGTCCGAATTGATACAGCCCCAGGACCAAAGGTTGAATCAACAAGACAGAATTCTGGAGACTAGAAAATTTATCTACAGATTTTCTTGTTATTGAGTAAATTTGAAATTATATTGATGATGAAGTAATCATTGTACGAAATCACTCATGAAATCAGTTATGAAAGCTGAGCTAACTATAGTAATATAAAAAGGCTTTGTCCACATTCTGGATACGATTCTTTAGCTGTAGGACTGTTTATTTCTAAAGCTTTCCCCTTCCTTTACAGTGATCTTATCACATCACTTACTGATCACCCCTCTGACAACAATGGGCAGGTCTAAATCAATTAAAAGTAATAGCCCATCTAATATAAAAGGGGTACAAGGATAGTTTTGAAATTACATATGTCAGCCCCAATTACACAAATTTACGCATTATAAATCATGATGAAACTATTTTCAATCTGATCAGTCCAGAACCCAGATGTGAGAAGTGAAGGTCTGCGTATTCAATGCATGCTCATGTTGAAGTAATTAATCATGATCTGGGTTGGTACCACCTTTAGAAATAATATAAATATTTAACTCAGCACAACTTTTTTAGTTAGATCTAGATTTGACTATATGTCAGCGATGCAAAGATGTCCACCCATTTATTGTTATCTTTAATTTAAGGAAATCGGACTCTCAGAGTTTAAAGTACTAAATTTGAATATTTATTATAAAAATGGATAATTATTCACATTGTTCGCATGCTGGATCATACATGTAGGCCTCCAAAAATAAATGTATAACAAAATTAATTTCTCAATAACCAAGTTCATGTGTACCGTATTCAACCTTAAGGAGGTATGCACCCGTACAATTTGACATAACTACATTTCCAAAAGAGCTCCTCAGAAGAAACCAGTAAAACTGTTGCCATAAGAATGATAATTTTGACTTGTCCATTATTTGATAAAAGTTATAAATAACACAAGCATGACTGCAGGCTAGTGACACTTGGGATATAACTGAAATGTTGGATAAATTTAATTTAACTCAAGGGAGACAACTCTAGTAAAACAAAGATGAATACTATGCAAGGTAGCTAATTACATTTGGGTATGCTATACTCAATGATGCTAAGTACTTACTTTGTACTGTTTTTCCCCCAAATGCATTGATGATAACCAATGATAAACAGTCTAACACTCCTTTGGGCAGGATCACACAGACTTACAATTCAATTCCTTGTATGTAACACTAACATTCCATCACCACCTAACAAGCTGATGTATATCTACAGGGTATTAACCACACACTGATAAACATCTGTACTTTGTATGGGTTGGACATCTAATTCAATATAATATGATTATCTTGGGATATCCTTGTAGTTTACTTGATCAATCATTTGTCAATACCAGGCTTTGTTTAAAAGGTGAACCACCACGATAAATATCAAATTGTCAGGGAAAAAACAGTGCTAGATCATGAACCAAGTGACACTCTTGTTTTTGTTGATTTCAGTCACATATTTATGAGTTCAGAGGATCAGCAATTGATGGTAATCTGTAAGCTGAATACAGATAATCTCAAATTCCACATGAGAGCATTTCGTTAGAATTTGACATTTGAAAACCAAGCATCAAGGAGGGGGTATTTGAAGTCAGTATTTGAAGTCAGGCAGGCAGAGATAACATCACAATGATGTGATGTTGTCATTTTGAACTTTTACGCTGTAATTTGATATCATTAAACAGGGCTTAGTATCATCATTTAGTCAATACAACAAACTGTTACCTATGTAAATTAATCCCAGTGAAAGTACTGTGCATTTTTTCCTAGTTATACTCCTACTTTAATTGGTACCCATCATTTTACCTTAAATGCATCATCTTGTAAATGTACATAAAACTTCTAAAAAAGACACGAGATAGGGAAACGCCCCACTTCTGACGTTTTTGTAAATGTAAAGAGTTGACAAAAAAGGTCTGAAAAATGATTTGTTTAATGTGGGGGCTGGTGGACTCCACACATTTTCCAACATTCCGGTGTCCTGACAGGGTACGCTTGGGTGCTTACATCACAGATGTTAGCGGGACACCTCTTATAATCTTTGTTATATAAAATTATAGTGTTATTTCAGAGCTGATTACCATCAGTGGTGGTCCACTCACTGGTAATGATACAGATTCCGATCACAGAGAATGTGCAGGCACTCTCTAAAACCTGGCTTAGTCATTTAATTGATATTTTGCTCACTTGATCAGTCACTCTACTGAACATGTGCATGGATCCTTAACCCATTCACCCCTAAAGTCGCATTTGAACCTTACCAAATCAAAGACTGGGCAATTCCAGTATAGAAATGTAGGGGTGAATGAGATGAAACAGTAACAATTTCATTTGTTTGAATTAGATGTAATGCTGTACTGTATATTACTATAGTTACATGTTCACTGCTCTAGGTTACATTTTCTTTTTCACCAAAATTGACCAATCACATTGACAAAGTTGTCATGTCACGTCCTGCTGAAAGATGCATATCAAAACACCTACTGTTATATGGTTTTGGGGTGTAATGTTTAATTATCATATATACTCACTGCACAGTGATAATGTTCATTATTATTATGACAGCCATGTATACAGTGAGAGCTACTTCTCACATACTCCAATCTTACAATTCAGAATTAAGGATACATGCTACCTTTCTGTGGGTTGCATCTACATTTCAAAAGATCTCCTATGAAGAAATCTGATGAACAATAATTAGGACTTGAATAATTAATTGCTGAAAGGTAATAGAGAATACATACCTTCATAACAACACTGAATTACAAGATGATTTTAGTTTAACGGATTTTGAAGGGAGATAACTCTTACACAAAACAGAGTTAAAACGTATATAGTAGCATGTAACCTTAATTTTTCTCCTGAAGTCACAAATGACAAGCTCATTTTGTATTATCATCGATTAACTCATTCACTCCTGATGACACATTTAAACTCTTCCAATTCAAAGGTTGGAATAGTTCATTATGAAATTTCAGGGGTGAATGAAGACTAGATAGAAGCTATGGAATGGTTCAATGAGCCAGTCCAGGGTGTTACTGACAGCTAAGCCATAACAATACAGACAGGCCCTAATTTTCTGCTGGTATTCGGTAATTATGGCTATCATTTATAGCCTAACAACATTCTAATACAACATTATCACATGCTTGGGATATTTTTCATAGCATCCACCATTAGCTGTCCCTGTGGACTACTTCAAAACACACTAGTATTATAATATCAATCATATATACAAGGATAGGATTATAACTAACCTATCTAAAGCCAGGAACACACGGAAAAACCGAGTTGTATCATAAATAACCGGAGAATTATGACGAACGACAGGATGTGTACTATAGCTGTACCACACAACTGTAAGCTTTATGTAGGACAATCACAAGCATGACTTGCATCCTGTCACAGCTTTAATAAGGATGTGGAGGTCGGCCTGTACCTACTCTGATAAACCTAATACCAGTACTTTACATTTTCAACAGTAAAATTATATTTTAAAAAAATCAAAAACTTAGATTTTTATTTTTAAATTTCTCCTAAGTTCATCTTCACAATTAATTGATCATACCAGTAATCGGATTCAATATTGTATTCCCCATACAATCTTTTTATATGTCAATATTCAAAACATTCCATATAATTGTAAGTTTGATTTGAGTAACACTTGCATTCATTCCCTATTGACATTTATTCATTTGTTAGAAACAAAACAAATCTCATAAAATTATGAACACCTTTAAATTGTCATTATTTCTCTTCTGTATAAATTAAGGCCACAAAATATGTCTTCCTCACAAAACAACAGATTTGAGTGTAAAAACATTAAGTTTACACGATTATTTCCCTTTGCCAAATGTTATATCACAAATAAAACCTAGCTATCTCAGCCTTCAGGTCATGCACAAACATTTGAAATATGTCCCTGCTATTCTATACCTGATGGTGTCTGGTGTTTATATCCCTAACTATCTACATTTCAAATCTAAATGATGTATACAAGATCAGTAATATCTGGGTGTTTATTTCCGAAACTGTACAAGATGTATTTTTTGGGTATATATTTCTAACAACACAAACCCGTTTCATGCAATATAGAGTATTTCATGTACCTGGGTGAGTTTTTCTTATGGTATAAGATGTTGATTTCATGTTGTGGGTCACGTTAAAATAACTTGCATAAAAACCTCTAAGCGACAGGTAGAAACAGGTGGAAACTTATCCAGTCCGATGTCACATTCTGTGGTGTCAGTTACGGGGAGGTTTAGCCACTAGTATTACACCATACAAATCACGATGCTCTCACTTTAAAAAAAAATATTGTATTATTTTTTAAATCATGAATAATTATGTCAAGTATGAAGAAAATGAGCTCTATACGGGATTAACAATGATCTTTCTATGTTAAGTATTGTATAGAATCTTCCCCTGAGGCCATTAGGTATTTAGCAAGGATTGTATTTCAACCCATCCCACTCATGTCTCAGAGGTGTTTCTGGACGGTCAAAGTGACCTGGGATAGTGCCCGAGTGGGTTGATTGATTATCAGAGGATGATTTCACTAGAGGCTCCATCTTATTTCAAATAGTTTTAAACAATTATTTTTTTTGTAATTTGATGTCCTTATATCAAGTTTCTTCTCTAGGCGAGGTGTGTTTTAACAAGCTAGAGACACAGACATTTAGACTAGACACATACATTTTCTACCAAACACTGAAACACCCTCTGGCCCAAATTCGTCACATATATTTTTTTACCTTTCTAGCGAAAAAAATAATAACAATCTTGACATTAAACCAAGTCCAAGCAGAAGAAAACCTGGTGGATCGTAAAAGCCTTTTTATGAAAATTTCATAATAAAATAAGCATATGAAGCAATTTTTTTAAATGATAAAAGAGCCTTGAAATCTACGTCGCCATTCAAATACTCTAACCGACAAAATTTAAATGAAGTGTCTTCAAAGAGACGTTTAACATAATAAACTAATTTATATTTCAACAGATATGACATTGGAAAAATGTCAATACCTGAAGTACACCGACTTCTCATTCACGTTTAGAGGACAAGCAATTGTGACTATCGATTTCGTACAATCAGCAAAGATTCATTCACAAAATATATCATTTTCTTTTTGAATTTGCATGCATTTATCGCTAAAACAAGCCCTAAAGCTAAAGAATGTGAATATCTATCTGGTAATTATTGCCATACAAATGCTAAGAGGACAGTCCTTCAAGCATATAGAAAGATAGAAAGCTTATAAAAACTCAAGATTTTATTCAAATTCAATTCATCCCTATACAGGCCATCTGATATCAGGGACTATCCTTGGGGCCGAGAGCACTGGTCCATTCTGCATTTTAAGTTATCATAAAAACGTACAGGGGGACCATTTTATGTAAAATCAAAACAAAACTGAAAATAAGAAGGCCCCATATAAAATACCCTCAAGGATTATCCCTTGATATAATGTTCTTTCATTTTAAGGTTTTCATCCTGTTTAGTAGTAAAATTCATTTAAATCAGTTTTAAAGTGAAAAAAACCCACAATGTTTCGATTTGAATGTCTATACCAAGATATCAGGCCATCCTTATTAAAGAAATTTATATGGTCAACATGTTGTTATTATTCTTTTTTCTTTTTTCATACTGCCATTCTGAATAAAAAATATGAAAGAATTCCTTTCTTCTCTCTCTCTCCATACACAAAGACACACATAATATCTTCCTACAGGGGGAAACAAATATCGGGGGCACCTGTTGCTGGATGACCACCAGTTGGCTTTGTTTCATTTTAGACTGACAGGCCTATAGCTTCTACTGGTCATTGAAGGCCACACATACTGGACACAATAATATACTTCCCCGATATACTTACCACACAATGTTCCAAGGGCTGTTTCCACAGCATAATGGATATCAGACATGACAGGAGACAGTGACCAAGAAGAAAAACATTTACGGCAATCTGGTAAATAATCCCAGTGTTGTTATAATGTAGTAAATCCCCCAGAATCCGAGTGAGGAGAGTTAGGCGGTCAGTGTAAGCACATGATGTCCAGTTTATCTCTCCGGGATGAGAGGACAGTTATAGTGTATCTGACCAAGTGTGACTACCTAGGCCTACACACACACTATATCATCAGTGTATCCTATTTCACCCTGTCCCACTGGGTCAGGCTGTAGCCCATGGATGTATATATATATACTGCCCTATGTTCAGTGTAGTATTGTTGAATAAAACTTGGTAGTATTTTTGATTGAGCGCCAGACCAATGTTTTGGGTCCAAGTGTCCTATAGAGGTATATATAGTCACGTATAATAGACACACTTCTGTCGCATATTTCTCGGCTAGAACACAGATCTTTGTCCTCACATGGCCGAGATTTTACAATCCCACGAATCCAGTGAAAAATTTCTACTGCTGTTTAAAAACGGAACTTTTCTGCAACAGAAGCCCTGTGAATACTACACATATTGTTGACGTGTGAAGGAAAAAAATATTCAGTTCGTGGTATAAAGTAAGATAGTGTCATGCATCAGCGACTTTCATTCATAACCACAAAATCAGCACACCTTCCATGGTGAGATATATCTATTTATTATCCCATACAACAGAATGTCAGTCCTCAAAAGGAATCCCTTGGTCATTATGTTAATATTTTTTTTCTCTCACATATATATATATACCTTGGATGGTACATTCACTATTTTACGACTGAAACTGTGAACACTTGCCACACGTGAGTGAAGGTTTCTGGGTAATGACATGGTAACCCTCGCACAATAGCTGCCATTGTCACCTGTCGATTAGATTACTGCCTAATTTTGCCCATGAATTGTCATTCTGAACAGGACAGATTCAACATATTAACTCTGTGCCTTTAAAAAGTTTAATAGTGATACTGGACACTCAAAATAGCACAGTAATATAACATACACATATACAATGTATTTGAAAGAATATTTGCTGTGAAGCACAATATAATTGGGAAATATTTGAATATCATTTTCGTAATATTTTGTGCAAATGTAATGTAGGGGTTCAGCCAAGTCTTCAAGCAATCAAAGCGTTAAGTTTTTAACAATATTGTTGAAAATTAATTGAATATTTTTTTCAATTAGAACAAAGGACGTTCCCTTTTTTAACAGTGTTTCAGCTATGCTATTCTCTAAGGACCAGCTGCACCTACAAACATGTACCATCTGCCTCTCAGGAACCTATCATCATCGCTTTGTTGTTTTATCAATTTAACCCCTATCAAGCCTCCAGCTGGGTCATTGATCTCGCAACAGAAGATACATCTTACATCTTTCCAATATTTCCTCTTAAGCTATCAGTCCATTAAAACAAGTAAAACAAGTAATATTGACCTTGACCTTGGTACCCAGATATTTATTATGCAGTATTTCCTCTAAAGCTATCAGCCCATTAAAATACAAAAGGTAAGTAAACAAAAATCGTCTGCAATACATGCATGCCTAAGGTCCCATACAATTGGTTTCATTGTTTCACAATTTTATTTAAAAAGTAATGTTGACCTTGACCTTGGTATCAAGATATTTATCATACACTGATACATAAATTAACTTTTTATAGAAGATGAGTGATCTATTTAATCAGGACCTACCTCGCATTATGGTGGCCTTGTGTTTGAGTCCCATACCAAACTGCCCATCCAGGATGAGGTCACAACAGTAAAGAGTAGGCATGGTCTGGTAGTTTCAACAGAGTATTTTTAGTTTTATATTTCGTATTGCAAATTCCAGTGATCACAGGATAGAATGGCAAAACATTGTCAAAAACTCCTATTCTCTATTGTTTGACGGCATTTCTCCTCAGACACAACGTATGGAGACTTGTTTGCCAAAATGCACCACTAGTATATACACATTATATAAGCAATCTTATAAAACCATCAGTTCATCCACATTCCATTACAAACTGCTGACGATTTCTTCACATCAAGCATGTGAGATGTTCGCATTCAGAAACGTCATAAAACACATGAAATCTATTAAAAGTGTCACACCATTAACCCGAGTACTAATACAAATTTGTCTGAAACACTATAACTGATGACCACCTGTGAGGCCAATCACTAGAAAAGTAGTCTCAAATCGTCCATACCATAGAATTCTGTCCAATAAAAGTGGAAAAACATGTAACAATTAATGCTCCAATCCAATACGAATAAAGAATATACCAGAGTTCATGTCTTTAGAACCATCCATTTCGTTGGCATATGGATGCACACTAAGTAGAAAACAATTCCAGGCAGTGGTCTGGTGATATATCCTCGTACAACATGCCACAGCTCAGGTGGTTGTGTTTCTCATAAAGTCTGGTGTTCAGGAAAACCTTACTTCTACCCCAGTGATGATAGGGAAGCAGTTTTAGTGAATAGGACCAGAATCTTGTACATACATACTCATTACCACTTAATACCACATGCTAGGAGCTTTCCACAAACACAGTCCTACGCTTTGTTATCATTGTGCAGGTCCTGTTAATGCAATTGCGAGCGAGAAGATCATGAGAAGATCATCGCTGGAAGTGTGTATTGTGTACTCATGTGCTGTATATGAATGCTCCCACAAAATTAGCCAGATTCACCCAAAAACCACCTGTCCATATGGTACATCCTATATACCTGGTATCTCGTCACACACAATTCTATTACCATACACACAAAACTAAATATTTACATAATTTACGAGGATATTTTAATGGGAAAGCATAATTGTAACTACAAACAGTTTGTTTTGAGGAATGCAGAGAATATTGCTACGTTTTTGTCATTAGTTCGGGAACTTCATTGAATACTGACACACTGCTTTGTTCAGCATTGAGTGAACTGCTTCAGCATAGCGTTTGATGTCAGTGGAAGCACTCCCCAATTAAGAACGCACTGAATCTGGGTCTTCAGTGGAGCTTCAGAGCGAGGAGATAGCAGATGACACCGAATGTATAGATGTTATTTGTTTAGATTTAAACAAAATATCTTGGACAGAATTTGATGATTTTTTTTCCTGCCCCTTGGAGATCTACCCTGACTATTACAAACGTCAATCTCCCGTGAAACTATATTTACCGAAAAAAAGATCACAAGAGCATCACATCAAAATCTACCCCATAATGGATGAGTGTATCATGATTAATATC
This sequence comes from Mizuhopecten yessoensis, assembly GCF_002113885.1. NCBI lineage: Eukaryota > Metazoa > Mollusca > Bivalvia > Pectinida > Pectinidae > Mizuhopecten > Mizuhopecten yessoensis. Next base: position 900,187 of record NW_018406672.1, read on the forward strand.
TTGTCCTAGAAATAGCTTTTATGACGAGGAAGAGGGTGCATACTTGTGCTTCGAATTCACTTTACCTGGAGATCTGTTAGCTTTTCATTGTGCAAGCAGATATCAAGATTTTGTAGATCTATTGAATTACTCTGAATGTGAATCATATCTAAATTCAAAACATGCGAATATCCTTTGTCCTTTCCACCTTGTGAAATGTGTTGTCTATCATATATTGTAGTTTATCACTTTCTGCAACTGGATCTGGGTTATACAACAGCTTGACTCCAATTCCAATTCAAAGCACATTACTGATACAGCTTACAATACAACCAGAACACCACTGACAATAACTTGAAATATTTCCAACACCCCCCCCCCCAAAAAAAAATGTTTTCTTGTTCGACAAACAAAATATCACTTAATACACGAATTTAAATTTTGAAGTGTAAGGGTAAATGTGTGGCTAATTTAGGCAGGTGTCCTTTATGAAAACTTTACAGTACGTTCAGGGATACAAAATACACCCCAGCCCCTCCTCCTTCAAACAAATACAAATTACCTTAAAATACTCGTCCATACTGAAAATGTTACTAGCTAATGGGTCATATTGTACATATTACAGTTACCCGACTTGATGACATAAAAAATTAACTATATATTTAAATGCAAGGCAAGTCCAAACAGACACATTATAAAACGGAAATGTTGCATATATGTATATCTAAACGACACATCAATTTCATATGTTAAGATTAAATGGTCCGAGGAGGACTCCTTGGAGCCAACAGTTAAGCTAGTATTATAGAATATCTTTTTAACCCATCATTGATATTTCAATGTTCCATCAAGAACTATTGGTACCTATACATACTCTGTAGACTTGAAAGTCGAAGTATAATACCTTCTTTAAAAATAGGCTTGATATTATTTAACAAAATGAATTGTATAACATAGAGTAAGCATGTAAATAAAATGATCACCGTATTTATGGCCATAAACATTAAATCATTCCCCCTGAAAATTCATTTAATTAAACTCTTCCAATTCAAAGGTTGGAATATAGTTCATTATAAAATTTCAGGGGTGAATGAGTTAATACTGACCTTGAACTGTCAGCCTTTCCCTAGAAAGTGTCAATGAACACACGGATACTAAAATTAATTATATGAAATTGGTTGAATTCATCCATCATAAACATCAACTAAAGTACTTATATTTAGAGACTATCACAGCCTGGTCATCTAATCAAGTCCCGATCACACCTGGTCAGTTCCCGCCCTGCCCAAGGACATACAGGACAGTAAGTGGATGTCCAGTTCACTGACCATCAACACTGATATAGGTATACTGACAGATAAGTTCCATTTAAAAGTTGGCTTGTCATATCTCAATCAAAATAAACAAAAATATGTCCTGATTTGTCACAGTAAAAGTCTAATTCATAGTCAGTTTTACTACAATCAGGATCATATGGACATTTTTGAAATGTGACAACATGAAATATTTTAAAAGTTCTGGGCCATAATAATTGCTTCGTACTATTATTCAATGTCCTGGTTATTAAAGGAGATTTTTGAAGCCATTTATACCCATTATTCACAAATTGGCAAGTGCAACATTATCTTCCAACCAATACAGTCCATCCAGACTTGAACAAAGTTAATCTGCACCCTTAAAGTATATCAAATCCTCTTTAGATTTACTAATTACTCCTGTTTTGAATTTGGTAGGGGGTTTCAAGATTAACCCTGGCAGTTCTACTGGTGTGGAACAGCAAACAATGAAAACAATTGAATAATAATATTTCGAGGTTGAATAAGTGGAGTAAAGTATCTAGCTGGCTCAAAGATATACAACACAGTGCCGTGCCGTGACTCAAACATGCAACCCTTCGGTCACAAAGCCTGGCGTCCTACCACTCCTCCTTATATCATGATTCCATCTATTCCAGAAAATATTTATGGAAACCTTAGTTTCAACTCTTTACCTAGACTGGCTACCATCCCCTAACTTTTTATGAAGAATTTCTCAGTTGCATTTTACTACTAGCTTATCTCCCCCTAGTTTAGAACTTAGAATCAGACATCCAAGTGATCACCATTTTTTGAGTTAAACTTTTTCCTTAATAATTCAATATTAACAGTGGCCAGTCTACTCTTTACCTACCGAGGTGGAAAAGTGTGCTTATTTGCTAAGAGTATTTAGCAGGATTTACTGGTTAATCCTTTCACTATGGCGCGACCAGATGTCCACTACAGGAGGTCAGCTTGTCTGTCCTCATGTTAAGTTCCTTATCTAATCACCTGATCTCGGCTCCGGCCAATAATGGGGTAAATAATCAAGGACACATACAATGTCAAAATTCTTCACATTTTTCTAAACAGTGCCTCCCTAAAACATCAACAGTATTAACTATTTACTCATTCACCCCTGAAGACACATTTGAACGCTTCCAATTCAAAGGTTGGAATAGTTCATTATGAAATTTCAAGGGTGAATGAGTTAAGGTGGTCTGCAGGACTCTAACCATAATAAAACATCAGTATAATCTGAACTTGTCCTGAATCCAAAAGTAATATTTGACACGTGTAATAATTAACTTGTTCGCCCCTGAAGACAGATTTGAACTCTTCCAATTCACAGTTTGGAATAGTTCATTATTTAATTTCAGGAGTGAATGAGTTAACAACCTCCCCTGTTTTGTTTTAATCGCCAATGGTGTCAAAAAGTTGTCAAAGAAACTTCTGAGAAAAATACGACATAGATTCATAATCTGAAAAAAACACATATTAAACTCCCTCTATACACTTTCTTTGAAGACAGATGAGGGAGTATACCTTTGAATAAATTAGCTTTCTATCTTCTAAGTAATAAAACTTCACTTCTCATTACTTTCTGTTTCACTGGATGAACTTTTAACAGGAATATGGATATCCATGTCATCCATTACTAAATCCTTTGATAAACATCTTTACAGTCATTCATAAAATTTATTGTTATTTTCAGAAGGTGATTATCAAGCTCTTCCCATTCACTGGCCTAGGTAGAAAAAGTAATTAATTTACATTTTAAGTTTTGTTGTTTAGATTAGAAGGTATCTACATGGTTACATGTAGCATTTGATTGTAAAACAAAAAGTAGACCATTTAAGACATTATGTCCCCACAGTAATATGAAAATACAGGTTTGCAAAAAATATAAACATGGTTACGTGTAGCATTTTATTTGTAAAACAAAAAGTAGACCATTTAAGACATTATGTCCCCACAGTAATATGAAAATACAAGTTTGCAAAAAATATAAACATGGTTACATGTAGCATTTGATTGTAAAACAAAAAGTAGACTATTTAAGACATTATGTCCCCAGAGTAATATGAAAATACAGGTTTGCAAAAAATATAAGCAGAGTTCCCTGAGGGTAACACCTAGACACAATAATTGGCTGCTAACGTTAACCTACATGGAGCATGTATAGACACCACCACAGCAGGTCTATTCCGTAGTTGCCGCACTTCACACCATCAATTGTCAACATCTCATCTGTCTACAACCAATCACTTGTTGATTTACACTGAATCACCATGGCAACTTCATTGCAATGCATTTCTTTAATTGATATGTTTTCCCTCCTTTTTATATAATTTTCTTACAAAAAATACATACTACCACAAGAACTGGGAATCATTGTTACTTGTGAGTATTCCAGAAATTCTTTTTTGAATGAATGAAAGTGTAAATGTATTACAGGACTAATCTGTCCCCTATCTTCAGACAAACTTCAGGATCAGAAATGAACAAAGGGCAATAACTATGTATATAGCGTTACGCAAAACCTGATTTTGTATCCTACAATATACCATCTCAAAAAGTGTGTGCTAACAAAAGTTGACAAATGAAGGTGACAAGAGTGGATGGACGGACAGAAGCGTAAACTACAGAAGTATATAAATTCAGTTTTCTGAATTGATATTTTCTTTACATATACATGTGCCTAACAATACTATTTTGCTAAACAGTATTAAAATTTGTACCAAAAACTAATGACAGCACCTACTTCTTGCAACACTCAATTAATGACTCTTTTAGAAGAATTAGAAAGAAAAAATAATTGATGTGGAACATTAAATGTGATTTTATTTTCTATTCCTAAATTACCTTCATGACCATGATCTTGGTTAAGTCCCATTACCTAAATTATTCAGTATGAAATGAGAGGTGACATCCCCTGATCATTCATACCCTAGGTGTCTGCAGAGCTATAGCTGGGAGCATTATAGATCCAATTTCCACACATCCCTATGCTAATTATGTAACTCTCCATGCCTCACTTAGCCACCACTTAAACCATGGTTATGCACATTTTATCTCAAACATCTGCCCATTTTCAATTTTTTCTTTCAAAGATATTTATTCATGAAATTTTCTTACTTCCATGGATTTTCACCCCAATTTGCATTTATTAAGTAGAGCTACCTGATACGTTTTAAATTGCTGACATTCTCAAAGTGTAAAAAGTTTAAAGATGCATTCGTGCAAATTTTCCATAATTATCTTTATGTATATAACTCTATATATATAGATATCAAATACAGAGTATAACAATTTCTTTAGTCCCCTACGACTTAAACCAGTGTCAGTCATGAAAAGGAAATTCTCAAACCAAATGTCAACGAAACTGAATAAACACACGTTTATATACAATACCAATTGCAGGGCAATGCTCCCACCATCAATGTTGTCATCATTTATCATTGCTGTTCAAGGAATTGTGCAATTTTTATTATGGTAAACTTTTATTTATAATTTTTTAAATCAAATTTCTTATTACATGTAGTACTTTTATAGTGCATTGAAGACGTCAGAATACTAATTAAATCTGGGGTTCACAGCTGAGTATTTTGCTAAAAATCTGTGAGAAAGCATCTTTAATTTTTTTCAAACTTTGTATTCATAATACAATCTATTTAAAACTCACTTACATTCAAAGTTTTGTAATTGGAACCTCAGCGAATTCAAAGCATAATACAATCTAAATCTAGCTTGCATTCACAAAACTATCATTAAGAGTTTCTTTCTTTGACTTGCATACAAAAATTTGATACTTGAAACATTCTAAATGACCCAGAAAATCAAATAAAACTCACTGTTTTTGTACTGTTTAACTATTTAAGTGTAACTTGACTCAAAGTAAGACAGCCAATGATTAGCAAGCGTTGAACTCCCACAGAGCAACTGCTCAATGGTTTCCGAAAACTCATTTATCTAAATTTGCAAATGAATTGTCAAAGCTGAGTTGAACAATTATAATAAGACCCGTGACAGGCCGTCAATTCCGGCAATCTGACGCAGCACAAATGTAGCAGATTCACACTCTCAAACCTTCTTGTCATTGTTATCTATCATAGAATTCATCCCAAAGAATTTTCAGTGCAAATTAAGATATCTGCCCTGAGATTTGTTAAATGAAGTAAATGAATTTCATGTGTCAACAACTTCAACAGTAAGCATGACTTTCACCTAATGAGATTATAATCTTGGAGATTATGTACAGGTAACACACAATCTTCTGATACTTATATTTACACACTGCAGGTATCAGTGGATACACACATTAAAACTTGGTGAACTGCATAGGCCACAAAACTTGACCTTGACCTTTTCCTATAAATGTGGTTATAACCCATGACCCTGTACTCATTCCTACATGCAGATAGTTTGATCTTCAGATCTTCAACTCTTCACAAATGTCATATGGCTCAAAGCATTTATATCAGAATTTATTTGAACTGAAATATGTAATAATGAACTTGACCCTAAAAGTGACTGTACATTTGACCTTTAATAATGACCTTGACCCAAAAAATGTCTGTATATTTGACCTGTTATATGCCATAATGGCCTTGACCCTAAAAGTGGCTGTATATTTGATGACCTGTAAAATGAGCTTGACCCTAAAGTAATAGACATGTACAATAAAGAATACAATTGCTAACATCTTGCATGTCTGCAGGTCTATACACACACACCTAACTTGAGGCATGTGAAGCCAGGGGTATTTCTGGTCTATGTAACACACACCTGACTTGAGGCATGTGAAGCCAGGGGTATTTCTGGTCTATGTAACACACACCTGACTTGAGGCATGTGAAGCCAGGGGTATTTCTGGTCTATGTAACACACACCTGACTTGAGGCATGTGAAGCCAGGGGTATTTCTGGTCTATGTAACACACACCTGACTTGAGGCATGTGAAGCCAGGGGTATTTCTGGTCTATGTAACACACACCTGACTTGAGGCATGTGAAGCCAGGGGTATTTCTGGTCTATGTAACACACACCTGACTTGAGGCATGTGAAGCCAGGGGTATTTCTGGTCTATGTAACACACACCTGACTTGAGGCATGTGAAGCCAGGGGTATTTCTGGTCTATGTAACACACACCTGACTTGAGGCATGTGAAGCCAGGGGTATTTCTGGTCTATGTAACACACACCTGACTTGAGGCGTGTGAAGCCAGGGGTATTTCTGGTCTATGTAACACACACCTGACTTGAGGCGTGTGAAGCCAGGGGTATTTCTGGTCTATGTAACACACACCTGACTTGAGGCGTGTGAAGCCAGGGGTATTTCTGGTCTATGTAACACACACCTGACTTGAGGCGTGTGAAGCCAGGGGTATTTCTGGTCTATGTAACACACACCTGACTTGAGGCGTGTGAAGCCAGGGGTATTTCTGGTCTATGTAACACACACCTGACTTGAGGCGTGTGAAGCCAGGGGTATTTCTGGTCTATGTAACACACACCTGACTTGAGGCATGTGAAGCCAGGGGTATTTCCATGAGTTTGAAAATGGATTGTTTCCTGTTTACAGGAAGATGGATGGGTGCTGTTTCTTTTTTATCTTTTTAATGTTCACACATGAAGTAAAAGCCTCTTGGGCCTTAAATTCTAAAGTATCTGTCAGCTTCACAAGCTGAAAATTGAAAGTTGTAAAAATGAATTTTTATTAAATCACACATCCTTTTCAGGCTTTGTCTTCCATTTAGAATCCTGTTGAAATCATGAAGACAAAGAAATAGTTAAAAATTTAAAAGCCTCCCAGTTGATAAAATTACGTTTTTTTGGTCCAGCCTATTAAAGATATGTTACACTTTCCTTCAGTGTTCCATGTAAAGAACTGTAAATACATCAAACCACCATCAAGGTCATTCAAGATTTTTATAGGGAATGATTCTTTTCATGTTTTCAAACAAGTACATATCTTATATCTATACCACTTTGATATGTTCCAGGTAGTAAAAACATCCAATATAAGAAAATCAACAAAGTGTAGGTATATACATAGTCTATTTGATACTTACACTAAATGTATATATTAGGAAACTTTAGTAAGCCTATATATCATTAAAAACAATATACATACATTAATGGCCCCTCAGACAAGTGGTAGTTTGGTAGTCTGATGGTTCTGTCTGAAGCTGTTGGGAGATACATTTTTAGCTACAGTATATCCCTTAGACTGGCCACCAGCCCCTAAGTTTTTATGAGGAATTTCTCGACTGCATTTTACTACTAGGTTATCTCCCCCTAGTTTAGAACTTGAATCAGACATCCAAGAGATCAAAATTATTAGAGTTAGGTTTTTTTCTTAATTATTTTATATTCTAGAGACGGTGGCCAGTCTATATATCCCTATAATAGTAGCAATTTAATAGTAAAACTCTGGGCAATCGGTCAACAGAATGAACATGAATGTTTTGAGTATCCTTAAGATTTCCCAATGATTTTTTTTTATTATTATCAGACACAAGACATTAACTCATTCACCTCTGAAGATGCGTTTGAACTCTTCCAATTTAAAATTTGAGTTAAGTTCTTTAGCACAAGCAATAAAAAGTAACATGTACAAAAAATGTCCAATTAGTAACTACATATTGTGATCAAAATTTGTATACATTTCATATGAACCTGTATCATGAAAGGATATTGAACTTGACCTTCCCTTCAATTGAATGATTGCAGGTATTCAGGATTAACAAGACAAACACACCTTATAAAGGGACATTGTCTCGTGTACATTTTCCATGGCCTGTCATTCCTTGTCGTTTAAAACAGGACTATCTACCTCACACTACCCGTGTTGGGTTTCAGGTGAACTCTGCCCGACATGGATTTGTTGTTTATAGAATTAACCTTGACATGAAGAACATGAAGACTGTCACTTTCTGGTAAAAACATATACCCCTACACAAAAAAATAAATCTGTTAACAGTTGGGTGGTGGGACCCTGGTAAAGTAACCAAAAAGGAACAGATAATTTGATAAAAATTTATTTCATTCTTTTTCCTTAACCTCTCCATTGTTTCATTCTTTTAATTTGAGGGTAAAATTACAATTCCATCATTTCGGCTCGATTTTTTTTTTATTATCGTACTCCCATATCTACAAATCGTTTTTAATGTTTTCTTTTTAAAGATTAAGGGACCATTAGCAAAGGACAATTAATTATTCATGATTTCCTGAAAAAAAACTGTAAAAAAAGTTTTATTGTTTCACTTTGTAAAACTGTATATCTTCAATTTTACTACCTCTAATCAGGAGATTTACAGTATACTTCACCTGGTCTGGCCCGGTCAGTTTTAGGACATATGTCATATATCAGGTGTGCCATACAGAAATAATGAATACCTTTTGTACTATAACCCACTTTCCTAAATGATATTCAGAGCATGGCCGATTTATCTCATTTGTATACATCTGCCACCATGAACGCCATCACTCATTACAGCTGTGATGTCAGGTCGAGCTGGTTATCAGGTAAAATTTAATTCATTTGGTAATGAGAAAAAAGAAACAAAGCATTTGACAGTTCTCATGTTTTAGTGTTTCTGAAAAAGAAATGCAATAATTTACGAAAGAACGTTGATCAAATGTTGTTTATGAGGTAGTTGAAACCTTCCTTATTCAATATAAGAAGTTGTTTACAAAATTTGAGTCAACAAGATGATGAATGATGAATAATTATTTCAGATTGTTTATGTTCTGAATAAAGTGTTTTCAGAAAAAGTTTATAGGATTTGATATATTGTATTTAAGCCTCAGGAATGCATAATGTTCAGGTGTTGTTTGAGGGGAAAAACATCCCCGAGGTTATAGACAACAATTTATACAAAACAGAAAAATATAAACTAATATATAGGTCACCGACTCGTATTTATATCAAAATTTGAAAGAATTGTCAAGTGCTTTCATCATGTTCTCCATGTCATGTAAAACATTAACTGACAATAGATTTGCACATGTCCCATATTTGTATATTTTCTTTTTTAACAAAATATGAATGCTTACGTTTCTACTTAAGCGTTATTTCTCTTTATATTATACATATAATTGATGCGCTGCAGTTGCATTTCTCTAATCCAGTCATCTTAAAAGAACTTTATACATACTTAGTATTGAATTGGAACATATATTTCTGTTCATGAAGAGCAAACTTCAAATGATATGTAGATGTAAGGGAGCTGGTATAAACCCCGATCTCTACCCCTGTACATCCTGTATGAGACAGTGATATACACAAGAAAGGCAGGGTAGTCTAGTGGTAGGACGCCGGGCTCGTGACCGAAACGGTTGCAGGTTCGAGTCACGGCATGGCACTGTGTTGTATTTTTGAGCAAGATACTTTACTCTGCTTGTTCCAGTCTACTCAGCTGTAAACGAGTACGTGGCTGGGCAGTGCTAGAACTGTTGAATTCTTAGCTATGAGCGCCGAAATGGTAGCACCGACTGCATGCTCCTTAGGGAGTTGAGAAAGATATTGGATGGTTGTAAAGGCCCTATATATATCCACAGGTAAGAATTTGTGAACTGCTTTGAGACAACCTTTAAACTAGGTTGTGACAAAAAAAATGTGTTTCTTATAATAAAATAATTAATAATTCGAGGTTCGTATATGCCGCTTTGTCACAACCTAATTTGCTGGTCGTCTCAAAGCGACATATATGAACCTCAAATTATTAATTATTTATCTTATAAAAAACACTATGGTAATTACTCTAAGTCCTTCTGTCTCCCACAGTAAAAGTTCATAAGAACGCTGATATCTACCCCTGGTGTCGTCCTGTATGAGACAGTTATACACACGAGAAACACTACGGTATTTACTCTTAGTCCTATCTAGTGTCACCAAGCCTTGTAATTAACTGTAGCCCCTCCACGCTGGCCTTATCAGGGCTAATAGTACTAGTGCGCCAATATTATCAGCTTATTAAGTCCAGGTCTATTTGTGACCAGATCGTTATGTAACACCCTGTATAGCCCGGGCTCCATTTTATCACAGTCCTGCCTTGGTCCTTACATACCTCAAACATTCCCCAGTCCCACTCATTCTGATAACAACTAAACCAGGGATTAATAAATTAGATAAAACCCTTGTATACAAATTAGAAATGAGATTAGCTTGCTGGTGTAAAATGCAATAAAAACTACACGGTATAAATAATTTATGTGAACATTAGAACACTCCCCCCCTCTTTTTTTCTTTTTAATCTTCCTGAGGTTAATTCCCACATAAGGCACATCTACATACTATAATGTTGAGTCATTTGTGACAATTTTTCAATATTTCTGGATCAAATGTCTAAATCAAGAAAAAAACCTTAACTACACAGTTATCATGATGGTGCACTTTTTAAAATTATAGATTTAAATATTATAGTTGGGTTGATTACCTGACGATGGGAGTATTAATGTGACAAAAAAATCCTCAAGAAATTCCTTCATTACCTGCGATTTTTCTCTGTCGCTGACGTCCAAGTACCTCCTCGAGACCTGTACATCTCAACCCCCGCACACGATCACTAAAGCTCCGTGTCCACTTATGACTCCCGAACGCCATACTTATCGTCCCAAAAGACTGAAATTTGGCTCCACAGAGCATCTCAGAATAATTTCAGAAAAATTTAATATTCCACGAACAGCTGAAAATATATGCACATCCAGTCGCAGTTTTCTCCATTGTTTTATAAATATCTTCTCCCACAGAATAATGAAGCAATTTATGCTAGATGAAAATTGCTATAGATATATCCCATATTTAAGTAACACATTTTCTCATAGAATCTCACATTTCCAAACCAAATCAAATTTTATGTTCAAGAATGCATCCATCAATATTCTCGATTTTTTCATGCGTAGCAATAAAAAATCACCTTCATCGTTAAAAAAACCCATCCAATTTGTGCGATGAAAAATGTGTGTGGTAATAATCGCGGTGTAACATAACACTGGTCGTGTTAAGTTACCCTGGTTACACTGCCGTAATCTTAAGGACGTAATGAATGACAGTTGGGAACCAAGTCTAAAAACAGCGTTTCATCTGTCAAGAAATCCTCATGTGTGACAAACTCTTGTTTCAGATGACAATCATGTTCAACGATTTTCAACCCAAACTAACACAGACACGGAACACAATACATAATGCCACACACATGACAAGTTACTAAACTATCCTCCGATCACAAAATAAAAATAAACTTTTTTTTTGTTCTTGATCGCTTGTAAGGATCCAGACGGTATTCCGATTATTGCATGATTGAAAGAGTAGCTGGTGTTTATGGCGCTGGCCATTGAGCGTGCCTACTCACTAATGACCACGAGCCTGACACTAGAACAGGCTATACCCATCTCACGCTTGGGCTCCTCTAGCAGGTGAATGAAGATAGGCTGATCTCTGCTGGGCCAAGACAATGGTTTGGGTCAAGCCTTACGAGGCCTGTCTCACAGAATAACTGAACGAGATAGTGAGTTTCTACAAACAAACACCTGTCCGAAACTGTCCCTAGTCTGCTGGTGCTTTATGAAGCTCACTAGAACTGCTCCATCGTCACTGATTCACTTGATGATAGGATACCAATACTGTTGCCCTGACAAAAGCTTCTTAAATGGCAGACTCTCTAAAACATATCTGCTGAAAACTGGTCAAAAATGTAATGTTGAGTTCAGTACAGACCCACTTGTGTTTTACTTAACACACAAACACCTGAACAAGTTTCTCTGTTGCCAACTTTTCCAAAAAGCATGAATGGGCAAAATTGATCACAGAGATCCGCAACGAACTCTAACTCTGAACACAGTAGGGGGAAGATGAAAATCACTCCCAGTGCTCATGAAACTATTTTGATAGCAAGATATCGCTTGGAGGGAAGTAGAAAAATAAATACGAACATTCAGTCACTTTGTTAGCCAGGACATTCAGATAGTTAGCCTACTTTACCAGTCTGTTATAAGTTTTCATACTGTACAACTACATCTGTCCAAAGTTTTATGACTCCTTCAGGTTGGGATTTGGCCAAATGCTTGTCTCCAGCCCAGTCAACTGAACTGAACACTTGAGAATTTTACAGGGCCATGTTGGGTCACTCCAGCGCTGCGTAATGTTTGACCTGTAGTCTATGAACGGCTATCTCTATACATCCATGTATCCAAGTCCTCAGTACATTGGGAGGGGGCCAACCCTCACCCAGCCCTCCATTCAATTGCACACTTGTTGAAAATGCACTTATCTTGCCCCGAGCTTTACAGGAAAAGTAAACTCAAGTTGTGTTGGCTATGTCGATAGTACAGACATATCAGTGTTTAACAGTGATCATATCTTGGTCAGGATTGGGGTACTACACCCATATGGACTATCACCATCTCTGCTCCTATCAATTTCATAAACAGTTCTCCTAGATACTTGCTCTATAAGACAAGGCTCCACAGGAAAATCAACCACCAAAATCCTTCTGGTCACGGCCAGTGCTTTCCACTTCTAGACACACCCAAGAATTTACCTGCCCATGAACCTATATAGTCCTTAAGTTCTTAATATATCTGGCTTTTGATTCTGCGAGGGTCTTAATGCGATACCATTTTCACAAGGCTTATGTTCCAAATTCCAAGGTACCATCTGACTTTCTATTCTGCGAGGGTCTACATGAAAACCATTATTGTGAGATAAGGGTTCCAACTTCCAAAGTACAGATTCTATGATGGTCTTCTTAAGAATCCACAATTATCATGCTGTCCTAAAGTATTTTGGTTTCAACTTCCATGGTATCAATTCTGTGCGGGTCTTCGTGAAAGTTCCGTATCATCAGAAAAGAAATTTGGTTCCAAAAGTAACATTGTGAACACAGAACCTAGTTCAAGCTCTAAAACAGGTTTGATGTAGACCATTTGGCAACATTTTCGATTCTGATTATCTCCCTTTAATGAAGATGAATATCTGTCCTATTCTGTGTATAACTTCCCCATATAACCACACCAAGCATGTATAGCAAGAAGCGTTTAGTTCCCTTTTAAATGCAAAGAGGCTGTTGTTTTATTTTTACAAAGCTATAATTAAGTTCAAACAATGTTCACAAGACGTCAGAGTCAGACATCTAATCTGGCGTTCATGTACATATGTTTTGATTTTGATGTAATGCTTTATACTGCTGACAAGCTGCCAGCAGTTTAGTTAATGTAAGTATGTAAAAGCAATTTTTGATTACGGAAAATTACCAACTACCTCATCACTCCTATAACATGAAACAGACCGATGGATCAGATGAATGTTAAAATTCGGTGAAAATGCTTGTAGCCTATTGATTTGAGAGTCTCTGGTTTTGATCTGACTGCCTCGTTGGCATCCTCTCCTTATTTACAATTAGCCAACTCCCAGATATCAAAGATGATTACATGACCCGCTGAAAGACCTACTTAGGCGGTGGATAATAAAAGATGTATCTAGGTGTATGTATACATGTCTTGCATCACATAGATATATAGATGTATCTAAGACCACTGACTGTATATGTTCTTATAAACTATCTGTTCGGATATTGCTGAGGCGCTGTAAGGTCGCAAAGTTATCTTATAGGTATATACATAAAGATGTATCTTAAAGACCTGCAGTGACTATATATTCTGATAAACTTTCCCTTCGGATATTCCTGAGGCGATGTCAAGTAACACAGTTTTCGTACCACAGATCTAACCGAGATAAACACCTGTAGGTGGACTGCATCATTACAGGTGCAATCTAATCCCCTCTTACTGCGATTCATCATAATCAGTGAACACATCTGTTCCACAATGGCAGTACAATTCATCTTGATTCAAGAAACCAGACCTTCAAGCAGGTCCCTGCAGCTAGCAGGTTGTTGTTTTGATAATTGCACAAATAAGTAGAACAGTTTACAATAATGAGAAACATGTGTTAAGCATTCAAATATCAGCATATCTATGTACTTTTTACAGCTGATTTCCATCAAATCTTCCTGGCTAAATGTTTTTCACAAATATCACCAGTACTATACACAAAATGTGCTGATTTCCAATTTGATGAGTTCGTGCAATTTTAAAATTAAGTGGCGATAACAAATAACAAATTTATTTTGCATTTGATCAAGATAAATACTTAAGAGTATCAAGAGCTAATTGACTCTCCTGAATTTCCTGTTACCACGGAAACAGTACCTAAATAACAGAGGTTTTCCACTTCATTATCTACACAAGTATACCGACTCTCGTCCACGAAAAAGGAAAAACTATGAAACTTCATTATTTGTCAGTAGTTTAAGGCTATCCATGTCACGCTGCAGGCAAAACATTAGAGAACTCCACTGTAATACAGTAACCTCGCCTTTAATTTCATTTTCGACCCCTGCCCAGTTGTAGCTCAGTTGGTTAGAATGAGAGTATCCTTGTCTGCATGTGCGGATAAATTTCTACATTTGGAACAGTTGTATTATTTTTCTTTTTAATTTATATATTTTTTTAAATTATTATTTTAGTTCCATAAGGTATCATTTTCTTTTCACAAATTAATTATTGATCAAAGCATTAGTCATGAGGTGGAAACATAAAGTGTCTGACATAAAGTTACAGTTTTTGGCAGAGGGACATAAATATGTTTAATACAAAACCAACATATCAAATACGTTTAGTAAATTTTAAAAAATACAAGGTAATAATACCTTCCTTATGTGAACAATCCGCTTAGTGTTTATTCAGACAGGCATTAAAATCTTAAAAAAATAAAAATAAAAATAAAAAAATTACAAGATGGCAACATTTAAATGAAACCTGTAACTCCTTTACCTACAGTGAGAAGGCGAGTCGTGCTGAGGCAGTGAAAAGGGAGGTAGCTCTGACATATAATTGAAAGTCTTTGTAGAGTGTCCTTTGTAAACAAGGTATTAACCCACATCCCTCTGACGGACATACCAACATGGTTTACATCCCCACACAGCCGGCCACTCGGGCATTCTCGGGGCAGTGGGCGCAAAGCACCTGTTCTGTTGACAAGTTTAATACTTCAATAAAAACGTTTTAATCCCCAGCTCAAGTATACTATTCCTCTATGGATACTGAATAATGTTACTCGTGTTAAAATGAACTTTCAAATGGTCAAGACTGAGCAGAGGTGTGGTACATATGTGTATGTTGGACAGTCGATATTGACCTTTATCTGATGTTGGGTTACACTGTGTTTGCCTAGCCATGAATCACTCCAGGAGATTGGCCTGTAATTTCTCGGCCAAGGTTTAGTGTTTGTAAACATCCACATCAACTTTGTGTAGAGAATTTCTAATCAAATAAGGACAGTGTTTAAATTTTCAACTTCAAATACATGAACTATCTATCCAGGTTTCTGAGTCACACAGGTAAATGATAAAACATACACATACGGTACATTAATTTGTAGGTCATCTTTACAGAAATTAGGTTAAAGCTTTATATAAATTTGAGGTTTTTGAAGTAAAACCAATTTTCATGATGTAATACTTACCATAACTTCAGTATGCATATACAATACCTACACCCATCTTTGTAGCCCAAAAACAAAAGATTCAAATATCCCTACCTCCCTACCGTGACGTAACCTCTATCTCGATGACAGAGCCACGGAGTGATCTCCCTTCCTCAAACCCCCTTTTATGGAGCCTAAAGGCAGCCAGGATGAGGAGGCAAGGGGAGGAATACAGGGTGGGACTCCATAAAGTTATGGTAAGTATTACATCATGAAAATTGGTTTTACTTCAAAAACCTCAATTTCATTTCAGTAATAATTACCATAACTTTAGTATGCGAATTCGTCTTACCGTAGTGGAGGCTTCGAATCCAGGCAGACCAGGCTGACGGAACAAACTCGAGACATGCTCAAGGTAGGGAAAAGGTTCAAGGAACCCCCCTAATAAAGCCCCGAAAGTAATTAAAAAATGGAAAACCTCCCCGTGAAACGAGCAGGTGTACCACCGTGGTGCCTGATAGCATACTATTTAAAATCACTGAATTACTGTGGAGGAACAGCCACAGACTGTGCAACCACCACCGGTCCAAGGGAATACAATCCATCAGAATGAGAGGCCAAGGACCGGAGATAAAAATCCGTGAAGGTAGTCTGTCCGCGCCAGAAAGCTGCGGACATGACCTCCTGAAAGGGGGACCCATTGAGGAGGGCCCATGACGCAGCAAGGGCCCTGATCTCATG
>NW_018406672.1:918375-952194 GCF_002113885.1 Mizuhopecten yessoensis
TGCTAACACGTCTCCGCGAGGGAGAGACCAAACCCCAAGGATTCCATGACGGAAATGCCATGGGGTTAAACCCATATCCCGGAGGATAGGGGAAAGGTCCCGCGGGCTGGGAGTGACCCCAGAACTGGCCAAACTGGCCTGCCTGAGACTGGGGCTGGCCAACTTGCCCAAAGGGCGAAGGTGGACCGCCACTCCCTCCAGGTGGAAACCCGGACATGTACGGGCTAAGCCCGTAACTGCCGGGATGCTGCCGCAACCCAAAACCATCCGCAGGCTGGTAAGGGCGGCCCAAGGATGGTTGCCCGCAGGCACCCGTATACCCTAAGCCAGGGGAAAACGGAGGCCGGAAACCGGCCCCCTGTCCAGCAAACCCAACCCCTGGGGGGAAACCCCCCAGGTTCCCAGAAGAATGAAACTCGGGACCGGACCTAATAGGACCGGGTCCGGGTAACTGACCGGGAGGGTATGCCTGACCAGCATTGATGCCGGGATTAGTGAGCTGCGCGTCACTAATCCCGGTAGACACAGACAATCCCGAAAGAAAGTCTGTTGTCACACCAGGACCTGAACCCGAAAGAACAGGCCCGGCACCAAGACTGTCCCCAACGACAGCACCACCTGGAATGCCGGGATCACTGACAGAGTCAGTGACCGGCGGCCGGTAGTCCCTACCCGAAGGCAAGCGCGAAAGCTTACGGGCGTTCCCGGCCAATTCGACCCTTGGCTGTGCCAAGCCAGGGTCAGGCTGCCCCTCCCCTACTCCAGGGAGTTCCTGGACAGGAAGGGCCACCCCCTGCTCACGAGAGGGACTTGCCGAAGCAAGACCCCCCGAGACAGGAACAGAGACAGTACCACCAGACCCCAGAGAGCTGGTGGCACGACCCCTACCTCTCTGCTTCCCTCGCTTACCGGAAGAAACAGACGAATCTGTCTTACGGTAAGTTGAGGGTAGCTTTGGAACAATGAAGTCCTTGCCCTGAGATTTTGACTGTGAACAAAGTTCACAAGGCGAAACCTCACTGCAAGGACGACACCTGGGACAGGCATCATGAGGGTCCCGTTCCACAAAGAAATGGGAACACCCATGAGCACTACCTCGTCGCTGTCCCGACCGAGACATACCCTCCAAAGCGAACGTAAACAAAAAATTTACAAGCAGATAAAACGGGAAAATAAGGATAAAATACGATAGTACAAAGTACGCAACGTAGAAAGAATTTCACCCGTAATATAAATCAGAAAACGGTTAAAATAAATAACGTTTGCCGAAACAAACAACCGTCACCGAAATAAACAGAGGTCGGAAATTAACCCACGATAATGGCGGACAGTGGCACCGGCACACGTGGAGTAAAATAACCGGCCGTAAAAGGCACAAAAATAATTTTCAACACAATTAGCTATATCAATAAGGGCAGATGGGTAAAACGCACACAAACTGCGCAAAAATATGAGTTGACACTCAAACCAAACCGACAAAACAAAGTTTTAAATTGGAGCAATCTCCGTGCGTCAGCATGCAGCAGGCGCCATAAAAGGAAGAGGAAGGGAGATCACTCCGTGGCTCTGTCATCGAGATAGAGGTTACGTCACGGTAGGGAGGTAGGGATATTTGAATCTTTTGTTTTTGGGCTACAAAGATGGGTGTAGGTATTGTATATGCATACTAAAGTTATGGTAATTATTACTGAAATGAAATATGTAGATCATCTTCAACCCTTTTACCACTGTAGACCATAATAAACTTATCCAGATCAAAGCATGGTAGAGTTAATTAAAGTTACGTAGGGGTGAAAGGGTTAACTGGGTAAAAGTATGTCAAGTGACTGCAGCGATTTAGAAATTGAAAGAAGAAGTTGCCTTTTTTGTTTTACCTGTCACCTGTTGTTACAGATATATCTAGTTGGTGATATGTATTGAAATAAACTAGTTTATAATTTGATCATCTACTTAAGGTCTTCATCAGTTATCAATGAAACCCTATGTAACCGAACAGATGAAAGCCTGGTATTTAACCCATTCACCCCTAAAGTCACATTTGAACCTTACCAAATCAAAGACGGGGCAAGTCCAGTTTAGAACTGAAGGGGTGAATGAATGAAAGGGCCTTATTAGCCAGCATCTCTTGCACTCCTTATATGGCATTAGTCAGCATCACCTGCATTCCTTATTTGGCAAACAATAAACGACTTACCTGCATCTACCAATGTGGTACAGCAATATGGTCTTTAATATTTTTCCGAAATAATTTCACAAGCAGATATAACACTATACATATACATATTCAAAATAACATCACACAGTTATTCTACAACTTTGGGACTCTTAAGCATGGAATATCTTCCTGCAAAATTCCTTTGGTATAAATGCAAGTTAGTATGGACAAAGGTAGAGTGTTCCAACACTTTTTGTTATTGTACATATATGCAGGCATATTATGTTTTGATTTATTATGGGTCCTCCACATCCATACAAATTAAGGCAATGAAAAGTTACAGGCCCTTTTTGAAATTATTCCTAGGAATGTTGCAGAAAAGTTTCAATATAACAAATATCAGGACCATAGTAAAGTTGATCAGCTTTGTACTTGATACACATGCAAGTGGTTCAACGATGTGAAAAAGGATCTTAGAAAAAAATACATGTCTTTCAATTATTACGCTTTTGATATATAGTAAACTGGCAAGAAATGTCCAAGTCCAATTACACCTTTTCTTTGATGATGATATAACAATGAGTGTTGGGGACTCTCTACCTTATAATATGTTTATTATAATTTATGTAGAATTAATAAAAACATGCTTTTACCTGCATCTCCTTTCCCAGGCTGTAGTTTCTGAAAAATATAAAACATATATATATATTTTGAATGAGGGTACTTTCTTTTAATGAAAACTTTCTACTATCAACATTCCCATAGTTATTGCATATCAGATCATTTAAAACATCAATATATATATTTTTCTACTTGCATTGCCGTTCTTTTGCAGTTTTGATTTCAGAAGATTACTTTTGGGTGAATTACTTTTTAAGCCTGTAATTTCTGGTTGTACAGCCTTAAAGATCTCTTTTTGGGTGACATTAAAAGCCGTTTTAACTTTAACTGTTTTCCTTTTTATTTGGGCGTATAAAACCATGGTAACACGACAGTGGAGTGAGGAGGGAACAGTACTCCCCTATAAGTGGAAAGCCAATGGTTTGTCCTATAGTCACCCTTGTGTATATACAGCCTCTTGACACAGTTTACAACATTTTGGTTTAATAGGTATATATACATTATCTGTCCTCCTAAGCGCCTTGGCTGCAGGTAATTCGGACAAGACAAATTTCAATGGAAGACTTTACAAGGAACCTGCTCCACTTTAGTGGAACACTTGTAATATAATATGCATATCTGCAACAGCATTACAAACAACACTTTAGCCAAGCTAGACCATTCAAATTTTCATGGATATAAGTTTAAAGTACAAGACAGCTATATTTCATTGCGACAGACACTTTATAAGGACATTTATGGTACACAGTTTTCCACGACACATCAGAAATGTTTTAACCGTTGCTATATCAACTCAAGTCTGACATTCATGTTTGAATTGGTACTTCACAAACTCGGCAATAACATTATTGGGTGAAAAAGTGAAGAAGAAGACAACAATGACGTTGGGAAAATTGAAAGGTCTTGGTGCGTGGCCAAAAGAAGTTCAGTAACATCATCTTTTGAAATGGGTAGCTGGGTTTGGCATAGAGGGAAAGAAATGATACTAGCGAAACAAACTTGAGTCTTATTGATAAAATGAAACCTCTGAAACAGCAATAGGTTGGCGGACGTACGTGAACTATTGAAACTGGGGCAACTCAAAAACAAAATGACAGAAGCAGAACTCTTAAACAGGAGAAACTAACAAAATGACAGTGGCGAATCTTTTCTTCAGGGGAAACGGTAACAAATTCAGGACAATGGACACCCTGATGTACCGAGTAAACTGATAAATCGACGGTGGTTAAGAAACCCCGATACAGGTTAAACAGTCAAATTCCAAAAGTCCATAGATAAAGCATTAGTTGTACAGGCAACAGGATCTACCACATTGTTGGGGTTAAGTTATAACCTTTTTATCTAAATATGTACAGGTACAAATGTCAGGTACTTTGTACAAAGAAGTAAGAACTTTTAACACTGATGTATTATAATTCAACCCTGCCCCACAAACCACTGACTTGGTAAAGTGTGGCGTGTTCCCTTAGCTTGATATCAGATTTTAAATTGAATTTATTTATTAACTAGGTATTCTTGTACATATAAACTCACATTGTAAAACAGGTAAAAAGCACACATTTTAGTTTGTGTATATCATGGACGTTGTTTACCTTTGTGATTTTAAACAGTGATATTTATTTTTTGAAATTCGCTTTGTTTGTATTGTGCCGAATAAAAATACATAGACAAGCCAGGTTTCTTTACTAAACAGTTCATAGTGAAAACATCGAAAGGCTTTGTTATTATCCTGAAGGGTTAAAAAATAGGCCCTAAAGAACAAGCATTCGTTTATAAGTAAAATATACATCTAGGATTTGTAAACATGCACAGCAAACATTCGGTGCTCAAGTGCAGTTTAACGGTATTGGTATTTTCACAGGTCTTCAATCCCTACTGAGGTACCAAGAATTTTAAAGCAACAGCATTTTAAAGACTTGAATGCATCATCACTCAATATTGAAAAGAAACGTAGGGTTTGGTTTAGCTAGGTTTAATTTTGTTTAACGTCCTATCAACAGCTAAGGTCATTTAAGGACGTGCCTCCATGTGTTTAGTGCAGGCGGGCCCGCATGTGTGTGTGCAGGAGACAGGGTATGTTGGTGTATTTGCCTCCTTGTGATAGCGCGGATATGATGCCAACTTTAGAGTGCTACTCACTGAAATGCCATGCTGAAGGCACCTAGCTGCACAGCATTTGGCCTGGTCACATTATATCTGGTCTTGTAAAAGAAGTCAAAGTTTGCGGTTTTGCTGTCACAACTTGAGTTTTCAATGTGAGGATGTGTCATTACTTGGATTCAACTTAAGATTTATATAATGGGTGTTGTCAATGAAGCAGAAGGCGCTTCCCCTTCTGGAACACCTGGTCTTATTCTCCTTGTACTTTTTCAAGTGTGGTCATGTAAATCTGTCCTTTGTTCATATTTTGCCCTAGTTTATCAATTTTGAGTTTGAAAAAGCTCTGTCAAATTACAGGTCATTTACTATGGTGACACTTATGATTTTACGAGCAAGAACATTCATGTAAATATTTGCTGGAGCAAAAGAACATATATAAATATATATTTTTTTACACTTGGATTCAAAACTTCACACCGAACCAGGGAAATTGAATTATAACTGCATTTCCCTCTTAAAAAATCAGCCTTGACCCGCTATATCTCCAATACTTTCTTTACACCTTCTCAAGAGTGATAAAAGTTTTAAGCCGTCCTCTAGCCACAGCCATTGTTCAGCTCAGCAAGAGAGATAAGACCACCAAACCAATGTTAGTGTGCTGCCCTATCTAGGCAGGCTGGATTAAAATTCCTTCAGAAAAACACTTCAACATTCTTAGAGGAGTGCTCTCTTTAAATCAAATGCTTTCAAAAAAAATTGCTCTTAAGACGATTGTGGTGATGACATTTTATTTTGTCAACTCCCTTGTCCAACATCTGAATTATACCCAATATTTCGAGGGGTTTACATTTTTTACTCTGGACAAGCATTATAGCTTGTACATATTTTAAAGGAGCCGTTATCATAAGAGATGTTTCAATCTCCTCTGTATGAGAGGTTTCAACAAAACCTTCTTCAGTAACATGAACATTTTCATATTACTCATAATAGGCCATTATAGGCTTGCGATTTTAGCCCACCCCCTTTTCACAACTTAAATTGTGGGAAAATGTTAAGTATTTAGACTTGAATAAATTAATGTGCATTTCTTTAAAATTTAAGTATTTCAATTTTTTTTTCTCTTTCATTTTTCGAATGTTATGAGCTGCATTCCCAGAGAAGTGTTTGACAGAAAACAGGATGTTACAATCATTGGAATGGCTCTTTAGTTGACTCCTTGGTTATCTTATACAGAGCCATGTGGGATATATATAAAAGGTTGACAGAAGTACGTGTATTTTAGCATAGTTTTTAAAGCCATGCTCCAATTTATCTATTTTACCACAAGTCACCAATGATAAACAAATGCTCTGTTTGTGTATTTTACTGTAATTAACCAGTTATGAACCCATGTACTAGTATGTGTATTTTACCATAGTTAACCAGTTATGAACTCATGCACTAGTAATTGTATTTTTCCGTAATTTACCAGTAATAAACCCATGCTCTAGTATGTGTATTTTACCATAATTTACCAATCATAAACCCATGCTGTAGTATGTGTATTTTACCATAATTTACCAGTAATAAACCTATGCTCTAATATGTGTATTTTACCGTAATTTACTAATAATAAACCCATGCTCTAATAAGTGTAATTCACCAGTGAGAAACCCAAGCTTTAGTATTTGTAATTTTCCATTATTTACTAGTGATAAATCTGTGCTCTGATAGGAGTATTTTTACCATAATTTACCAAAGATAAACCCATGCTCTAGTATGTGTAATTTACCAATTATAAACACATTCTCTGTTCCAGTGATATATAAACACATGCTCTAGTAAGTGTATTTTACTGTAATTCATAAAAAGGTTTTCAATGACAAACAAAAGTGTTCATATCTGTCCGGGGCAACTCTTCCCCTCTCTACAGGGTCATCACAATGACCTCGCTAACAGTTATACAGTCTTATGTAGACTTCAGACTAAAGCCGGTCCTTGTGGGCCTATTACAGGCAAAATACGGTAACTAGCTGTTATTGTTATGCATTTCAGATGTTAAATGCATTATCTAATTGATGTAAGCCATACCTAACCTATCCTACATCAGAAATACACAAACAGGCCACAAACATGGCATGTATATCACAGCACCTGATGTCACTAAAACCAAACACAAAACCACCGTGGGAAATAGATACCATACCTTTTGGGGGATAACCATGAATTAAGGTTTCAAAACGAAAAACATTTTGATTTCATTCACAGAATTGGTTTGATGTGTTTTTTGGTTTGTTCTGGTCTGTTTAGAACATTTTCAGCCGAGATACGTCTGCTGCGACAATGAAATATAACACTTATAGGGACACCTGTTACTTATAATGTGTTAGGCACCTGGATATATACATTTGCTGACCCAATAATGTATTATATAGGATGGGATAATGTTTCAAATGTCATATACCGCCCACATTTTACCAGAGATGTGCACCCCTCATCAACAGTATAACGAGCGCAGGGTCATACCTGGAAATAACCCCCAAAGTGTTAATTAAGTTTTAGAGTCAATAAAACCCCTTCAGCATTATATCTGGTAATTTTTTAATGCCCTCTGTAGGTATTATGTTTCAGTATGCAATGAAATGGGCTTTATACACTAACAGATAAAGGTATAATTCAGTTTTATTTGCATATAACGTTTAAACACAGAACACTCCTTTAAATTTGTGTACAAATCATCCCATCTATTTAATTTTCACCAGTGAAATATTAGGAGTTTAAATGGTTAATTCTCAGTGTAGAGAGAAATATCAAATAGTGAAAAAATAACACTTTTCGAGATTCGAACCAATGAAAATACATAATAAATCTAAAAGCTTTAAGTCAAAAAATATTCTGTTAACATTGTATAGCAAATAAATAATCACTTTTTCCCTTTTTAACCTATTAGTAAGATATATTTAGTTCGATGGGGATAAGTTTATTTTGCAATATTCATTTGCATTGTTGATAATATTTCAAATTTTGTGACCATGGATGCAATCATAATTCCTTTCCAGCTAATAGAATAATTTGGTTGAACCATAAATATGTCTGACATATGGGCTGTGCAATTAAGCTAAATCTACCAAGTTGGCAAATCTAATAGAGTTGGTCAGTATCAATATTTCATTGTAGTGAATTTAATAATTAATGGCAATAGAGGCTGTCAACTGACCAATGACTAGTCTATACAGGAATGTAGATGCCTGCAATTACTCTGTCCTAACCGAACGTTTGGACATTAGCACACCTGTACAACACATGGAAAGACATTAACATCCTGTAGAGGGCAAAGATCAAAGGTTACCAGGTAAGGAAGTGACCAGAGGTGTAATTAATTACACCCACATAAGGTGAGAAGATGACCACTCTAATAAGGTGTTATCCAAGGTCAGCCAGGTAAAACTGACAGGTGCCTGGTACAGGTGTCAATGTGTTACCTGTGGTTAACACACGATAGCCACCCATCATAGGGGTAGGCCACGTGACTGTGATTGCTGACCAGTATGTATGAAGTCATCCACAGTAACATTAGGGAGCTGTTACATAATGGATATAAGGGGTGCTTCCTTAACACACAGAAGCCTAATAATTCTGACAAAAAACTGGGTCTGATAAGCCAGGTGTATCATCAGTACATGTGATCTCTACAGGTAAAAAATTAAAAAGGTGAAAGTGATTAGATTCAAAAGAAGTTATATTGGTATATTGCTAGTTAACTGAAGTTTCAAAATCAAAGCCAAATTTCTTTCAGGTTTAAAGAGCTGCAACATTTCTTCTTAAATTAATTATGACTGTAATTATCAAATGATAAATTGCCAATCCCTCTATGGGATTTGAAATACATTTTGTTTTTAAATAACATGTTTACTCTACAAAATGGTGAGGTTTTGGTATATATGTTATCATTATTTTTATAATATGAAATCTATGCCCTTTTAGTCTTGCACAGTTTGGCAAACATCCACAAGACAATGTTGATTGAACCACAACATCAATATACAAAACTAATTCCAAAGATATAACCATATAAGCTCCTAATTCCTTTTTTATATATGCATGACCTTGGATTAAAACACAAGGAATATTTTCGCTAAGCCTGCAGCACATGCCGATAGCAAAACAGTTCTCTCAGACATGTCTGCCACACTTGAAGGTCAATATACATAGTACATAGCTAGTCATTACGTTTTAAAACATCTTATAAATCATTAATGCAATGGTGGAATTACTTAGAAGAAGAAATCGGATACTGGTCTTGAACGAAGATTATGCCTTTGATCTTGCAATACTTGTGGATGGTCTGTGAATGTGCAGAAAAGATAATTATATGATAGCCTATTTGAATTCTGCCAGATAAGATTTAAGTAAGGGCATTTGAATGTGAACATGTCACCTTCATTATACAATAAAGGAATGTCGAAATATAGTCCACACATATCAAGCAAAGACATGGCAAAGATAGAGCACGTATATTTTGCAAATACATCCACAAGTACGTCTTACATGCAGGTGTTTGTGTAAGCTAACCAAATAAACACGTGCTATATGCAACATCGGGTTGACATGGGTGGTATTAATTTTATTGCATACAAATTTACAATTGTTTTCATATAAAAAATAATTTTAATTTCAAAATTCATTCATTTAAAAAAAAGCAATATATATATATGCAGTTTCCTTTTACAGGTATTTGATAACCTTACCTTCAAAATGAAATTGTTCTAAATCCGTGAGAAACTCCAATGTCATATGTATTGTACATAGGAACCTGTCTTAACTGAACACATCTAAACTTGACAGGCTTTTTAGAAAATGCAGTTCAAGCCTGGAATAACCTGTCAATGTTGTCCGTTGTACAGAGGTTTCTCAGGTTTTTTTTTTTAACGTTAGGTGATGGGCTGCCAACAAAAGAGATTCACCTTACCTTTTTCTATAAAGGCATATAAATCAAATGACCAACATTACGAATGCCCACATTAAAAGGCCATCAAGATGGTAATTCCTTATCACCCAACCTACATTGACCACTGAGTGACCATCCTTTCTAGAAGGACAGGTCAAGTATTAACACCAGTATGTGAAAGTCACTGTCCCTAACATTTAGCTAGGTACTTAATAGAAAGGCACTATCCTTAACGTTTGGTCAGATTTTGATATGAAGCGCACTGACCATGAGGCTTGACCATTGGTGACCAACAAATTACAAAGATTAAGGCCAATGTCATGACATCTAAAAGCAAACAAATGCTTATTTATTTTGACTCAAAGATTTAGGGAATGTTTTCTAAAATTCACACGTAGAATGTTGACTTTTTGGAAGAAAAATATTCAAAATATTTAAGGCCTTGTCAAATATTTAATCTTTGAATAAATACTTCAAAATAATACAAAGACTATTTTCTAAACTGACACAATATGATTTTTCTAATAAATACCACTGAAAACATATATCACAAATTTTTCTATTTCAAATGACACAATGTTTTTTTTCAATCGGGTACACTGTTTAATAAAAAACTTTCTGCTATCAATAATAGCTCAAATAAAGAATAAGTTCAAGTGGTACCTAAGGACCTTACAGAAAATCCATGAAGAATGGCAGCTTTATGCCTAAGTCTATACAAACAGGCTGTGTGGAGCCGCATTATGGTTTTGTAGATCTAGAAACTTAATGTTATGGTGCCTTATGGACTAAATGTTCTCAGTTCGTTTGGAAACATTGTATAAAATATATATTTACTTAGCCTCCTACCAACCAGCACAAGGAGATATATTCAGGTCACCCTAAGGTAATATTTTTGAAATATGCTGACCTCCCATATGTTTCAACGCAAATAAATAGCTCTCGGCTTTAAAGAGCATAAGATGGTTTACATGTAGTTTTTATCATTACCCGTGTAATCCTTTGATAAAAGCCATGGGGGGTACAACGCTTTATCCCGGATAAAATAAAATTTGGTATCAACATTCATATGATGTTACTGGCGGTAACAAAGGTGTTTTTGTTTGGACCACTTAAAATGTTATGGAACAAGAGTTGTGAGGGGGGTACACGGGGATGATAATGTCAGGTGGGACGCTTTTCTGTCAACTCAAGGACCTTCCAGCTTAAAGGTGTTGAAGTTTGTTCTGATATGAAGGATAAATGACTAATACTGAGTTATGTGCTGCAATTTCTAGCTCACCTGGCACAAAGTACCTGTGAGCTTGAGCAATGGTGTGGTGTCTGTTCATCAAGCCTCGAGCTCAACTTTCTCTTTAAGTGACGTCTTCCTAAGATCCATAAAGCATAGAGTATTGATACTTGGCCTTTTGCTTGTTGGGATGGAGGGTTACCAAGTTTGTTCAAATGCATGACCTTGACATACTTTTAAGGTCACAGAGGTAAAATATTATCAAACTTTTTAACAAATTTAAAAGGCTTATTCTTACAGAGTCTAAATGGATGATATCTGGCTTGTAGCATGCTAGGGCTATCCAGTTGCTTAAATGAATGATCTTGGATAACTTTTAAGTCATAGCTAGGGATCATATGTATGATTTCTGAATAACCAAGAATCTAGAGGTTAATACTATTTAGTTTTTCCCATTCAAGGAAGTTAGTTCAAATAAATGACCTTGACCTGCATTTAAGTTCATATGGTTCAAATGCCTTAAAACAAATCATTCAGACTTTTGACTTACCAGTAAGAGATCTATGGTCATTCACAGTGAAAGAGTTGTCACATTTCAGATTAGGTCCAATAGGTCAAGTATAATATTTGGCCTGTAGCTTGCTGGGATGACATGTTATCAACTTTTTCAAACAAATGACTTTGACGATATTTGAAGGTCACATGAGTAAAATAAGCTAACTCTTCAATATTAATATTTTGCCTGTGGTGTTAGCCTCTTCATTATCAAATTTGACCTTGACCCAATTTGAAGGTCACAAATTTTAGATGTTTGCCAACAGCATTGACTAACAGGCCAAGTTATACAGGCCCATTACGTCTCTTGTTTTACAAAAGGTCTGCACCTTATCCAGTCTTAACAATATTGTTAATATGAAAAGTTGTTTCAGTTTACTGACAAAAATGAAAACTTAATTGTTATTGTTAACAAAGCCAAATTAACGTAAATTATTACAACAATGTCAGGTTTATTTAAATGATTACCCTAACAAAGCCATGTTAACTTAAATTATTGACTACAATTATTGACTGCATAACTTTTTAAGGAAAGTGCCTAAACAACTTTTGAAAATCATTCTCGTTGACATCATCACACAAGAAAACGCATTCTGCAGGGCTGACACCAGAAAAAGAAGAACGACACTTATCAATAGCGCTATCATGGTAATTAATGTCAATGATTGAATCTTTCTCCAAAGGCTACAGGATAAGGTGAATATGATATCATATGCTTTAAATAGTCTAGAAGAAACTCAGATTAACAGATAATATTGTATTAACCTTTCTGTAGGGCTAACCTGTTACTAATATAATCATACCAGCTGATTTATAGGAGAAGATAATTGAGCATTGTCACATTATAGTGATGATAAATGTCTAACTGTTCGTAGCTTGAGGTCAAGTGTGTTCGCCAGCCAAAGGTCACACCTGTCCAACATGATGCAATCTTACCTGTCCAATCCTTGTTACAAATGATTAACACCTGAACAATTAATTAAATCATTATAGTATATCAAATATACCAATGAATTGTTTACTGATGAATATATATATATATCAATTACAATAATCTTTTATAAAAATAATTTGTTTGGACTCATTTACCAAGTTTTTGCAACGTAATAAGCAAGGAATTAAAAGACTCCAAATTTTTGACAGATTTTTCTCAAATTCCTACGAGTAATCAAATTAATCATTTGCTGGGGACCTCATTTTTGAAAAGGTTAACTCTATCACGGTTTCAATAATATTTTTTTGGCAATATAATCATATTCAGAACGAAGTATTTCTACATGATAGTACAAAATTTAATTATTAATTCAAAACTGATTCATATGCATCAAGTATCTCCTTTAGGACTGTTATCATTTTTCTCTGTATTATCATCTTATATTTATTTTTATTCAGCTATGAATTTGGAAAAAAAAAATAAAGATTTTTTTTTTTTTAAATGAAATAATTCCCATGAGTTATGTGTGATCTGGTGTAATTTAGTGATATGTCTTGCTTTACCAACAGTTAGATTTCATTAACAGTAGCATTGTGACATTCAACGAGAGGTATAAATTGAGTGTTAAGTTGTAAATAACAAACCAACTTTGAGTCAATAAGAACCCAAACTTCGAACCTATTCACAACATAAACCTGTCAGATAGCAACCTTCAGGTAATGGCTGTCATTCCACGTTCATTTCACTCAAATTACAGGTAATAATCAGATCAATCTTACCTGGATTTTTTTACGAGTGGGCCTGAACAGCAGCGAAAGTGATTTAAAAACGTCACACAAATCCGCCATCGTAGTGAAGTAATAACAAGGTATCCGAGAAAAGTTTCAGCGGGACTGTTCCACACAAAATGTCAACAAACTAATAAACTTCTACACGTGTGAGGTGTGATCACTCAGAGAGTTAAAGGTATATACGTGCTACATGTCATACCCGTATACCTACAGGCTCAGCACCCGAACATATTATGATCATTCTCTGATGGGAACAACACAATCCATGTCCCTGCGCTTCCTGTAAATCGGACTTGGCTTGACCACGTTTTCCCTCCTCAGTCTGGTAGAGTTAGGGAGTACAGGTAAAGGGTATTATGAGTAGTCAAGCATGATATCTCAACCGGTAACCTATGCCTGGACCCCAGGTACTGGCTAAGCCATTTACCTGCAGTATGACATTACATTATGCTTCACCTTGTGAAGGACTGGTCCATTACGGCCCTCGGGGGTGGTCAGGCCACGGATCAATACATAATACACAGAGATTTAAAGATTACATATAATATTTTCACTTTCGTAACAAATTGAGAACCAATTGACAACTTGTTTGATCTTTTACTACGGGATTTAGCGTAAAATACAAACGATCTGTTGAGATAGGTGGTAGATTTTTACCTGCCGATTAAATACATATAGCCACTTAAGTAATACAGGTATGTAAAAAAGTTCAAACATCAGGATGCAGGTAAAATTACCTAACACATTAACATGGAAATAGCCACTTAAGTAGAACGGGTATGTACAAAAGTTCAAACATCAGAATACAGGTAATATTACCTAGGTAAGTCTCGTATGAAATTTAACACTTAAACCATTGCACAAATTTGTGTAAAAATCAGTCGAGATAAAGTGTGTCCGACTGAAAGGATTTGACTCTAAGACAGATTATCGCTAAGTATCTGATGTGACAATAAAACCCCTTATACTACCATAAACCTAATTCTATTGTTACATCCCGACACACTGCATGATAGCCTATTAACTTGTCACACTCTGGAATCTATAGAAGTAAATACCTGAATACAACCTAACTAGCCCTCATTGTTTTGCCCACATCACAATACAGATATGTGCTAAATCATATGCCGAGGTCTATAGCTGGTTTATTTCTGTTTACAAACTTTCTTGATCTGATTATCAGTGGGATTAGAGTGCTATATATATAGCAACCCCCCATGGCAAGCTTTAGACATAGTATGTATATAGTCACTTTGTCTTTTCCCCCCCTTACAAATTGGTTCCATTCATAATCTTTCATTGACAGCTGAATAATGCTACCATGGTCATTTTGATTTAAACTATATATACTCTATTGTCGCCCTGGTAAAATAGTACTAGCTGGTTCCTTCCGCCTTGGTTAGGATATTATTCTTTTGCTGATTCGTTAGAGCGTAAGACTAGTAAGCCAGAGGTTCGATTCCTAGCAGAGGCATTGAAAAAACATAATGACCTGTTACATTGGTGCCCACGTATGGACTTGGGAAATATTGACTGAAAAAATTAACAAGAGGCCCAATGGGCCTGCATCGCTCACCTGGTATTAATCTCACACTTGTAATATTAAAAGTGGACTTAAATACAGCTACAGGCAGAGTATCAGTGTTTGATTCATAAGAACCTATTAAAAGATTTAAACATATGACGCCTGTGCCCTTGAATGTCGAACAAGGCTATTACGTTGAAAGTGGGTCAAGATAATTTATTTGAACAAACTTGGTAGCCCTTCATCCCATCATGCTACAGGCCCAATTTCAGTACACTGGGCCTTTTGGTTATTGAGGAGAAATGGTTTGAAGATTTTAACATATTTGACCCCTGTGACCTTGAAAGTGGGTCAAGGTAATTCATTTGAACAAACTTGGTAGCCCTTCATCCCAGCATGCTACAGGCCCGATATCAGTACCCTGGGCCTTTTGGTTATTGAGAAGAAGTTGTTTGAAGATTTTAAGACATCTGACCTAAGTGACCTTGAGAGTGGGTTAAGGTCATTTAAACAAACTTGGTAGCCCTTCATCCCAGCATGCTACAGGCCCGATATCAGTACCCTGGGCCTTTTGGTTATTGAGAAGAAGTTGTTTGAAGATTTTAACATATTTGACCCCTGTGACCTTGAAAGTGGGTCAAGGTAATTCATTTGAACAAACTTGGTAGCCCTTCATCCCAGCATGCTACTGGCCAAATATCATGGGCCTGGGCCTCTCCAGAAGAAGTTGTTTAAAGTAAAATGTTGACGCCATAAGCTCACTTGGCCCTGTTGTCTATATGACCCCGGCGAAAAATGGCACCCAACGTGGGGCAAATATAACAGAGATTATTATTTTTTCAGTGCCTCCACTAGGAGTCGGAATCCACAACATGCTTTTGCGAAAAAAAATCTATTAATAGTAACAGTGACCTTGAGACTGAAACAGGAACTCCTCTGAGGTATCCTCATGATTGATCAAAATTTACTACAATGAAAGTCTATAGATAGCAAGTGACAGTGGCCTTGACCATGCTGGTACTATTCAAGATAAGCTCATTAGAGACATTCTCATGTTTCACAATTGTATGAAGTTTGATAAACATCTTTTAAAATATTAAGTCTCTTGAGTGATGACACCGATTTGGTTGATTGATTTCCTATAAATACTAATATAATGTTAGGAGTGATCTGGGCCCTTGCCTTGGATTACCCTGACAAATTACAAGTTGATGCTGTCTGACAGCCATTTGGACTGTTCCAGAAAAATGTAAATATAAACTGACATCTGAGTTCTCGTACCTGACCTTTGAATGAATTTTGATAAAAAATAAAATAAAAAATGAAGTTCCTAGAGCAATGTCACTGAATTGGAAATGGGGGGCAGACACTGTTTGAATACTATATGGCCCACATAAGACGTCAGGAGAATTTCCAGCAATGAAAAGTTACACTTGCAAACATGTTCAATACAACTTTAAAATCTGTTTCAATTTCACACAATATAAACGGAACAAGTTTGTTTTAGAAAGATATCACTTTAGCCGAAGGCTCTAACCACACTAAAAAGAAAACTTTGGGATGAGTTTTAAAAATGTGATATGAAATGGAAATGAATTAAACGCCTGCATTACAAAAATATTCGCAAACATTCACCTAGAAATGTCCCAATTTCTCTGACAAAGTCAAGTCATCAATATTGCCATATTGATGCCACATTTATATATCTTTAATATGACATAAGGTCCATTGTCTTAAACCTGACATCGCAATGAACAATACTATATGGGGTTAATCTAGATAAGACATGAGCATTTTCCAGAATGACACAGTAGTCATGTGGTAACAGTTGGTTTTAATTATTTGCAGATCAAAACATTCACTGCTTGTAATTTTCTGAACCTAGGTGGTTTTCCTGTTGAATTAAAGTAAATAATAAAAATTAATTTTGAAATAAAATAAAATCATTCTTTTACTTGGCACCTGCAACCTTTTTTGTTAATGTATTTCTATTAGAGGTAAAAAAATATGATATATTAAATCTGCAGATTTCATAATCTGATTCAGCAAGTATTATTTACCCATTTTTTTTAACAAATAGGGCGTGTAGCAGGGTTTACCTAATTTATGCTGTGTCAGAGTGATTTGTCCAAACTGGATTTTTGAACAAACATTCTGTATAATACAACAAATATGTATTGTGGAATTAACTTATACATTTATGCATAATCATGCATGTTCAGAAGAAATATTAAAAAGTGCATAAATTCTTTTCTATCAAACACTGAGCACTTCGCTGTGAACTTAAATTTTGCAAGGAATGTAAGGTAATAAATTCTTGAGCAAGTCTGCATATTGTAATTGTGAAGCAAAATTTCAACCATTTAAAACAAGAAATTGATAATCACTCTTACATCCAAAGGACTACTAGTTCATCAAAACTCACTGAAATACTGTCGTGTCAGTAAGCATACAAAGGGAGACTACCCTTACAAAATTATTAAGAAATTACTTACCAAGTCTCCATCAGACTCTGGAGTGGTGGGGGATAGCTGAGCAGTAGGAGTTGTGTCCCTTGAACTGTCTGTGGAATAAGTTTGGTGGTCGTCTGATTTCTGCCTCTTGAGTGTTCCGTCTCTGGAAGGAGGTAGGGAAGGTGAACCTGGTATTGAACAACTTTTTGTGAATTCTGTCTTTGGACTGCTGGCAGAGTCCTGCTTAGAGACACCTGCTGAATCTGGCAGAATGATTGCGTAGTTTTTGAGCAGCCATGACCTTGACCTCATCCTGTCAGGAGGTGGCGGGCTGGGTTTGAGTACAAGGGGTTGCTGGGAAGTCAGACAGGGAATATCCAACCCCTTATACTGGTATGCACAATACTTCTTATGCATCTGGTCTAATAGAGTTTTTTGTTGGAGACTTTGTGACCCGAATTTCACATTGCAATTTTCATCAGTTGTGGTCCCATTTTGAAGCATAGATTGCATTATGGGAGCATAGTATTGTTTCCATTTTTTTCTTGACACCCCATCCCATGTTTTAGACATGTCTTTGTCCATGAACTTTGACTCGTTATTTACTTGGGAATACTCTGTGTCATTAGCATACATCTCCAGTTCCTTTCGGGCTATTTCACGCTGCTTGTTTCTGCTGTTGGACGGTTTCCGCCTCAGCAACACAGGACTTGTAGCATTGACAATAACTTGCATTTCAGGAGATTCGTCGTGAATCATATATCCAAGCTGTGACTTTGGCTGGAAATTTTCAGAAAAGTTGGATGGCTTAGGAGGAACAGGTGACATGGCAGGGGAGGTAACTGATATCGTGGTAAGGGGTTCCATTGTAGGTAACTTGGGTTTTGGTGTAAACTGACTCACAGGTTTGGTTGTGTCTTGGGTTTGAGCTCTGTTCACAATCACATGACTTGTGGGAATGACAGGTTTGTGGTTTGTGGTGGAAACCTTTGTCATGTGATTGAATGGCTTGACAGTCACATGATTCGCTGAAGAACCATTTGTCTGATTTGTAGGTGTAATATTCCCATCTACAACCTGATCGGCTGGTACACTAGTCACATGACTAGGCGAAACACTGATCATGTTTTTCATGGGTAAACCGGTGACATGGTTGGGTACAGCAGTGATATAATTTGCTGATGCAGAGGTCACATGACCTTTCGAAACAACCTTGACCTTACTGGAATCAAGGAAGAGTTCTGTAGTGGCAGTGTTAGAAATCTCCGCCTGCTGGAGTCTCTCAAGTCGTTTAGCGCGAGTCTTTGGCCTCTCCAATGAATCGGTGGTGTTGGTGCCTATGCTGATTTGCTGACTCTGCGACAAACTTGCTGCATGTTTTGGACTGGAAGGATTACTGCTATCCTCGAAAGAAGTCTGCACGGCTGTCGTTGACAGAGTATGCTTCTTGACTTTGAACACGGGTGTTGGGTCATCTATATCGGTGACTAGTAGACCCCCAGGGGAGGAACTTGTTGAGCCTCTTAAATAACTGTCTCTGAACACATAATTTTCCCCTTTGTATGAGGAGTTAAGTTGGTCGTCGACCAG
Source organism: Mizuhopecten yessoensis (assembly GCF_002113885.1). Taxonomy (NCBI): domain Eukaryota; kingdom Metazoa; phylum Mollusca; class Bivalvia; order Pectinida; family Pectinidae; genus Mizuhopecten; species Mizuhopecten yessoensis. Next base: position 937,258 of record NW_018406672.1, read on the forward strand.
TATAGAATTGTTCAACTTCTTCTGTTTCTTTGACGGGGAGAAGTTTGGCAGTGTTTTTGACCGTCGTAATATTCGGTGTTGGTTCAAAGTGAGGCTAATGATCTGTTCTGTGCGATCAACAGAAGGAACGAAAGTTGGGGTGCTACATCTGCCTACTTCCTCTACATCATGATCTAAAGAAGCAGTGTGTGAGGGTGAAGGGTTTACCTCCCTGACGTGAATGTTATCATACACTTTTCTTTCAGACTGGGTCTCGGTTTTACGAAAATCACATTCATCCGATGATACGGTAGTGTCTGCCCAACGTGTAAACAGCGAGTTTTCTGTCACATGCTTTATGGAATCGTCAATAATATCTGGGGAACACAATTCTGGAATACTGGTATCCTCTTCAACAGGGGACAACACACTTTCTGCAATAAGTCCTGGCCGCGTCTTGCTGTAGTCTAACAACACAGTCTTTGCTACTGGTTTAATATCTGTTACAATTCTGTTGTCCTTTGGCTCGTCCCCATGTTTTGTTACAGGTAGACACACAGATTCTACTTTAACATGGTGGTCTACGACAGCACTGTTCATTAGGGGATCATCCACAGGTGTAGAACTATCTAAATCCACAGTCGAGTAATTGTTCTGTGGAACAGTGGAACACACATGATCCACAGTAGAACGGTTGCTCTCAAGAACTGGGGAACACACAAGATCTTCAGTAGCGTTGTTATTTTGTAGAATAGGGGAACAAACAAGATCTGCGGTAGTGTTTTTATTCTGTAGAACCGGGGAACGCACAGAATTCACCATAGGATTTTCTACAGATATCCTATTGTCTATGGGTTTGGAATCATCATTACACACAGTAGAGTCTTTGTCCACTTTTGCAGTACATTGCTGTGATGGCAAACCAACCGATTTCTCAGTAGAATTCTCTACTACTGTTGACGAAATCTCTGTTTCTATCTTAGAAGAGTTACCACATTTGCCAATAATTGTTTCCGTAACATATTGTCTTGAATGCGAGTTTTTCAAACTTTCTGTTGTTTTCAAATTTCGAATATTTTCATTTACTACAGAAATATCATTTTCACATTTTGAAAGTAACTTCTCTTCTCTAAGAACATTGATTTCTTCACACAGATTTTGATCCACTAGAGAATTTTCAATTGATGTAGTGTCGTGAACAACAACCTCAACTTGACATTCATTTGCACTTAGTAACCTTCGATGTTTACCACTGGGTGACCTTTGATCAAATTCTGTCGTTTCCAAGGAAACCGCATCAGAACTGGCATCACTCAGCAATGACACAGAATCTTCCAAGTTATACGTTGCTAAGGGCACAGCATCGTCTTCTAACGATGAGGAATCATCCAAACCATCATTCCATTCTCCGAGAATGACCTTTAACTTTTCTGAATCTGTATTTTTATCGCCATCTTGTTTTTTCCTGTCAGCATCTGGGACCCGTATTTCCTCGGCTATGGCTGCTGTTAATTCCTGAAAAGAGAAAAAAGAAGTAACATTTTATTGTAATCCGCTGATACTTTGCCCATATTGCATAATTTTTATAGAGCTATATTGGATCAATACAATGCTAGCAATGAGAAGCAGGAACCCGAGATCATTATAACATTTGACATCTTTTAATACGACAGGGAGACTGAACATTTCTTTTATTTTAAATAAACCAGGCATAACAGCCAAGCAGTAATATACAGTAACAAACATTCTCCGATCAGGATCGATTTTCTTTTCTTGGAATGATGACGGATTACCATTGAGCCAAGTTTTTCGGTACATTAATCCATATTCCTCTAAAGAAATGCTCCTGTGTAACGGATCTTAATAAGAGAATAGAAATGGTTCATTTACAACTGTTTATACCGTGACATGTTCCAGGATATCATACTGAATAGTCAGAGATACAAGGAACCGACTAACGGAGTCACATTTTGACAAATCTGGTAAAAAATTACACTGTTGTAAAATATTATACCTTCTCTGAAAATATGAGTATGACGTTTTACAATAACAAGCACAAACTGTAGAAGAATCATATTTCCTTGTGCTCATCCAACAAACATGAGTGCACAGACATGGGTAACACTATATAGTATACGCCCCCTATTTTATTTATTGATGTATTTTTTGGAGGAGGGGGGGGGGGGGGGGGAGCATAACATGGTTTAAACAGTCGTAGGGTTTGAGTTTTGATATTTTTACAGGACTGAACATTGTTTACTTTTGCTTCCAAGAGCTGTTTACATTTACACAGAATGAATTATTTATGTATTGACATTAAAATATGCAATTCAATATAAAACCTTGGGGACAGCTGTTCCTAGCTGTATCGGTATTCGCATGTACACTGTACTAAGGATTTTATATAGCGACAGGATAAAAAGTAAGCTTATATACACATGCATATTCGGTACCATGAATACAGAAGTTACAATAACAGAGATCTAATATTCTATCATGGGAAATAGTTCTGTGTTACACGAGAAGTTCCAGGAAGCTGTCAACCAAGTGCACCTTCTGTGTAGTGTTCACGACTGGCAAGTGTCAACCGAGTACACCCTCTCGCTGCTGAACGTGTGCATTACCTGGACAAGAGCCAAGTGGAATGGAACACATAAATAAACACTGTATCTTTGATTACACATGCAGCATATCTATCATCCCATTGTACATGTCCCAGTACTAACGTACATTGCACTTTGTAAATGGGATTCGGCTTTCTTTCAACACCCTAATCTGTAATGGGATTTTGAGTAAAACAGATCTATATGATCAACAAACAAGTCCAGGAATCGAGTAAAATATTTAATAGGAATTCTTTTAGAAGATGTTTTTACACCAGGATATCGTCAAATAAACAGAAAACAAATGTAAACAGATGCCCTATACATACAATCTATGTGTGAGCTTACTGCTTATTTCACTAGAGAAGACGTTATCAGATATAAATCTATCTTCAAATTCCTCAAATAGCATTAAAAATGTAAAGAATCCCAGGAGTGCCACTGGTGACATTCCACTTGACATTTAAGGTGTCTTCATTTGACACTGGGGTATACTTTCTTTCCATACAGGCATCATGGGTCAATATGTAACATTTTATTTGTTCTAACAAACAATTTTAGAAGAAACTACAAAACCTGACAGATCAGCAAGGGCCCCGCCATGCTCCTGACCATAACAATCCTACCCCTAATATCTAATTTTTTTTGTAAGTGATTGTGATCTTAGGCATTTTAATCTTGTATTACATATTTACATATCGCAGTGTATCACCGAGTCAAATTTAAAAAATGCCAGTTTGATATAAAATGTCATTTTACATTGTGTACATCATCATAGTAGCTATTGTCAAATGCTGAATCATTTCAGAGAGAACTGTAAATGTCATTGACACTTGTGAATTGAAATCTGGACTTAGTCTGTATCTGTTTCATGATCCTGGGGCTAGCTCACGGCGGGTAGGAACAGACTATATCTCGACTAGAACAATTTTCCAATTTAGGGATGAAGTTAAACTCAAGTTCTTAATGAAATATCTACGAGTATCAATCTTCTGCCTCCAGTGATTACCTCACAGTATATTAACAAGGCAGTCAGATTACCTCACAGTATATCAACAAGACAGTCAGACTACAGCGTCTCTCGCCAGTTGGCACATACAGGGGTACACAAAACATTGAAATGAGATAATCTTATACATTATATACCCTGGTATGTACTATGATGTTGATTAGACACACAGACCTGCCAATGGCTATGCTTATTTCAATTAATTTTCCCAGTGTCATACAGAAAAAGAAACTATTAAAGGGGCAATGTTTTAAAAAGGTTGACAATGCTGATATGCTATATTTCTTATCAAGCAAATTTAGAAGGAAAAAAGAAAGCTCAACAGCTTACAATCACAAACCATTCTTCAGACAGATTCATTGCATCAAATTTGAAACAATTCCAAAAATGTTTCATTATTTTTCAATGAAAAACACATCTACATTCAAACAGAGATTCAGTCACAGATAAACGCTATATACATATAGAACATGCCCTGATGTGCAGCACATGGCATAGGAGTTTCCTCTCCCTCTTCTCCAAACTCATTCATAGACAAAATGTCTCAACACTTTTCAAGTTGGCGCCGAAGCAATTTGTTGCAAATGATCACAAAAACAATTTTCCCAGTTATAACTATCTACAAGAGCTGTCCCCAACACTTGCAAAACAATTTAGAGCTTACGTTTCATGTAAAATGCAATGCAATTTGGTTTTCGTTTCAATCGAAATGACAATTAAGCAAACTAAATTGGTTGATTCTTTTCCACTAAATTCAATGGCTATAAGACTTTTCTTATCACACACAGAATTCCCCGAAGACAAGATTGTATTTGGTTTCACTTTGAAAATATGGGTAATACACAATATACGTTTCCAAGTATTCCGTTCTTTAGAAGTATTATGCAATATCATTACGTCATCTAAACATCCCTACCCTACGGGACCATCCATAAATATTGGTCCATGCAATGTTGTAATTTGAAACATAAAGCTGTCTCCAATGCTTGCAGAACAATTTAAATATTCCTTTCATGTAGAACCAGGCTCCAGTACATGTTGAGATTGAGATTTTAACAGTGTGATGAAACAATAGAGATATGTCATGTCAGGTACATTAATAAATACAACAGCAGCCAAGATCCAGTTTTAAAAAAGAGGCTCAAATGGCCTGTTTAACCCTTTCACCACTGTAGACCATAATGCACCCCTCCATATCAATGCATGGTAGAGTCTACTAAAGTTACATAGGGGTGAAAGGGTTAAACGATCATAGCAAAATTCTCATTACAAGCAACATTGTAAGTACGTGTCTCCATTTTGGGTTCTGCTCTTTAAGCACCAAGAAGGATAGTACCTTTCCTTTGTAACATTTGATTTCCTGATTCAAAGTATACCAAACCCTGGATGAAACATTATCAACTAATCAGGCCCTGTCCTTTAGACACAAAGGAAAACATAATTCTTTATGTAATCAACCCTAAAGGTCCCCAGGACCACATATGGTGATAAGGGTGGGGATCTAAATCATGAGCCCCGAGAGGTGGGGTCTGACCCTAGAGCAAAACATTGTAGCATTGGTACACCCAAAATTACTATACCGACTACCTTCATACCACATTAATGATTGCCTTGTCCTAGTGAAATTTCAGACCAAAGACGTTAAGATTTTATACATGTTATCAGAGCAGGTAGGCTTTTGAGGATAAAACTGAATAATTTTTCACTATTTGGTTTATTCAAAGCATTATACAGCCTTCATTTGTACAACATTTTCTTGTGCTACTAATGTTGACTGCTATAGATTTGGTTAAATGCGTAAAGCCCTTCATGAAAGGTGAAGTCAATTGACTATTTAGCATTAATATAGTCTATATTATTACTTATAACTTATCACACTGTTCGTCAGTTAGCACCAGCTTAAATAGATTTATACCCCCAGCCCTACTATACATGTTGGTGATTTCCACAAGGAAATGCTAATGTTCTGGAGGTGTGATGGGTGAGCTAGCTCCCAGTTTTCTATTTACTGATTCAGCTAAAAGAAAGCATCAAATAGAAATACAGAACCAATATAGGGTGTTTGACGAAAAACTCATCAAATTTTTCACCCGACATCATCAATTTTATATGGTTACCATAGAAACTGACCTATGCGGACGGTATCGAGGGACCAAATTGATAGTCTGGTGGTAACGTAACTGAACAAGACGGATTTGCTGTAGACAATTTCATTGATGCAATGACGTTTGATTTGCTTCCATTTTGCCATATATATATATATATATGACTTCTGGAAGAGCAAAAGCCAGACAAAACCTCTAGGATTCCATCATGTTTACCTTATAAGGCAATAAACATCAGTTACCATGGCAATCCCCCATTTATTGTACAATGTGTCTTCCAGTAAATAAGAAGATATTCCCAAGTGAACGGGGAGCTTAATTACAGCACCAAAGTTACGGCATTCCTCACCCATGTCACTTAACACGGATAATGCCACAATGACAAACCGTACACAGATATTCCACAAGTCTAACAGATTCAGAGACACCTACGCTCGCACAGTGTACATTGAGACACCATCATCTGGCCTTACTAAAGGCGCCCCAAATCTTGTTCCTAATTCAGTTATGAAGATTAAACCAATTATAAAATAGCATTTCTCCAAAAACTACATCTCATTTCATGCAGACCTACATGTAATGCGGTACATGTTTTTTGTTTTTTTTAACATTTGATCGCTTTCTTTAACAATGTTTATATTAACTAGAACGTTCTATTATTTCAGTAGTTCATTTTTTACCTAATTATCATCAAATTAGCCTAAGGTATGTATTCTACAGGTACAGACATATTTATATATTACCGAAAAATTGTATCACAACTGATGGTATTAACATTTTAACTTTCATACTGTTTCAGACATTTTTAGCATGTTACCAGAAAAAAAAGGAATAATATTTTTACGAGTGCCATCACCAAATTGTCTCCCCATTTTTGTCTGCTCAGTTAGACACTCTGTACTATCCAATCCTCCAAATTACAGTGCCTGCCAATCAATTTAATGTCCAATAAATGCCACATAATTAATCATATTATATTCGAACCAGCCCACTAAAGCAAATTAAACGTCAAAAGCTGTTCTACATCATTTTTTTTTTTTTTAAACTTCATCAATAGAGATAACTCTCCCATGTAATTTAAGCAAATAGCTTAATAAACAATCTGTCATGGTATTCGTGTGAATTAAGCTAGAGTTGGTTTTCTCTCCGTTATATTTCCATATACGATGCACTAATAAAACATTTTCTCCATATTGTCCATTACCCTAATTGACAGTAATTGTACACGTCTATCATTTCTAAACTTCCTGTCAGGAAACTGCTTCGCCATGCTTTTCAGTAACGGTGGGAGCTCTGTGTCCAATAGGATCTGTATTGATTTGATGTCTAAAGCTTTCAACACCTCAAATATGTAGCTTGATATATTTCATTTTGTAATGGATAAAAAAAGGTGGACAGAGGCGGGTTTTTTTGAAGACTGGATATAAACTGTACTTAATCTTTCATCAGTGATAAGCCCATATGCTACATAAATACAGCTCCAACTCATTATTTAAAACCACTTTTCTAACATGTCGGATCATATTCAGAAATTTTGTATATGATTACATTCTGTACTACATTCCATTGGGATTACCACCAATCAATAAAGGAAAAACACTGTAACATACAATATTGATCATCTGGACCTCATATGTGATCATATAATTTCATCATATTAGGCACCGACAGCTCATAGAAACATGCAAAAATGGGCAACTGCTATTTCCGATGGGTTATGAAATTAGTGGGGATGGTGGGTGGGTTGAAGACAGAGAGTCGGAGCGGCTCTGTCTCCCCTTTTTGGGGTCCTTCTTCAAACTCCTATTTTTGAAAAAAATTTCCCTTTTTGAACATATTTACAAATGAGAGAAAGGGAGACATACACAAGCTTTATCCCTTTCAAAGACTTTTTCTCTTTAAACATATTTATATTCAAACAACTTCATTACTTAATGGTTTTGCCTCCCATCTGATCCCCAATAGACAAATCAAAGAATTTCTTCTCACTGTTTTGACTTTTCTGATATGGATACAGTTCAAGATCCCACTCTAAATAGTAGCCAATGGCAGCTACTACTAATAAATAGCAAATACAGCGTACTTGACTGATTACAAACTTATTTTATTAACCCAAAAATTCAATACAACAAACAGTTTGAGTGTATCTAGAAAGGGAATTCTAAATTATAATGTGATTTTTCGTTTTTGATATATGCTGAAAAAAATGTCTCTACTTGAACATGTTTTTGTATGTCCACATATTCATGGAGATTATCCCAAGGTTTAGTTGGGAAACGAGGCCACAATCAATAAAGAGAACCTGAACGTCGCAAAAATAATTCAGCAACTATAGACTCAGGGTCTGAATATACCGATTTTGTCAAGTACAGAGCTGACACTTTCACGGTCAGAGTATGTACCTACCGGAGAAAAAACTGACTGGAGCACATGATGGATAGACAGAAGGATATACACATGACAGGATTTTAAGCCTGTCCCAGTCTGGGGGAGGTAAAATCTGACAGAAATGTTAAGGTCCTCAAACTAGAATTTACAGCCGATCTCTTTGTTTAGATAGAAGACACAGTTCGCGACAGGAAACCCCAATATATGCACGTCACAACTTAGTCATTTTCATGTCTACTCTATGACAATCTCTGTAAGGGTTTGTTAGACCACGGATCTAAACAGATCAAATTTTGAATTCTCTGTTTGAAAAGGACCAAGAAAGGTGTAAATTTGAAACAGGTATTTAACTGATGGTGATCCTCGGCAAGAGTATAATCAATACTCCGATGAATAATATCAACCCCAAGGATTATAGCCCTTTGATTTTGATTTTGCAGGTAGAGGGCACCGACGACAAATCATTAAGGGACGAGATAGCAACTCAAATGTAAAGGTCAAGGGCAATAATCCAGAGCTTTTCATTATACCGAGAAATGATTACCTAGCCCATACTGCCGCCCTTTGATTACAAACAGTTTGGAGACCATGACTCAGCTGGAGATTTCGGCACTACGGTACAGATTAAATACCTTACTCAGTACACTTATTGGAATTGTGATAAGATTCTAAAGACTCCTAACAAGCTATTTTGAACTTCCTGTGGACAATTAAAATGTCAATTATCTAATTCTTCTAATAGTATAATCTTTAATTTACTATATATCAAAAAACTTAATCATTTTGAATCAAATATTACGTAATAGATTCAATTCATCTAAGTTCAATTGTAGTTATCCACTAATAACCTAAAACAATAACAAAAGTTAATCCTGAAATATTAAATGCATAGGGTATAAACGCAATGAACATCTGAAGGATCTGCCTTTATCTGAAAAGATCTTTTGGAGGGATTATGGGATTTAGTTTATATCTGATCATGAGTTTAACAAAACATTCCTCAAACAATGATCAACCTTGAAAGTATAAGCTCTTTTCCAGTCAATTGACGAAGACTTATTTGTTATTGTAATGAATGATGGTTTTTCAAAAGATATGTCTTTCCTTCCAAAGTACTTAATTTATTTTGCATACTAGCACCAACTTTTATGAATGACACACGCACTAGGGCTGCTTCTGGACATGAACCCCATCTTTCTAATAATTTAAATACCGGGGATGAAGGACAGAAAAGAGTGGATTCTGAGGAGGATTTAAAAGATCAAATCTGCACAGGTTTTCTTGACACAGCCAACATTCACGTGCTGGTATTGTTTGCTTATAGCAATGCCTCTTGGCCAACTGGGACCCGTCCCAGACGAGAAGAAAACTGTTCTCTATTCCACAAGGTTGTTTGTTATCAAAGAATTGGATACGTGGGATTACCCTAAGCTATGTGTAATGGAGTACAACTGTCTTACATTGAGTAATTGTTGTAACTTCATGGGAAACAGGACCACATCAACCAGAGACCCAGATAAAAGCTACAAGGACCTTAGATATAAATTCAAATATGCAAATTGATATTTTTCAGTTGAGTACATCCAACTGACTTTTGTACCTTAAACACAAAAATAGTTACATTAAGTGATTAGAGTTCCAAAGGTTCAAAATATTTCAATTTCGATAAAAAAATAGAGACTGGACTACAATTGTTACATCATTCACCCCTACATTCTAAACTGGACTTGCCCAGTCTTTGATTTGGTAAGGTTCAAATGTGACTTTAGGGGTGAATGGGTTCATATACATGAACAATACAAAAGTCTGCATTCACAAAAAGCAATGTCTAGCAAGTATATATTTAATGGATCTCTAGGAAGCTGTTATAATTTGGAAGTGCAGTGTTCTCCCCAGGCTGTTTTAGCGTAACAGTACAGTTACGCACAAATTGATAACCTCTTCTCCGCTTCCCAATTAGACTCGCCTTCATTAGACTAGCTTTTTATTGTTCGATCTCTACCCTCGACACCCTGATCAACAAACTCTGCCCTGCGGGTAGATTTACCTGTGGGGATGTGAACTTAAGGCATATATATATCATGAAAAGTTCTTTTTACATAACCAATAAGATTTTCTGTGTGACGTTTCGATGACTAGTACCATATGTACATTGTTACCTGACTCGCTATATAAATGCATATTAATCAATTTCGACTGTTTCCCAGACAATTCACCAAATGAACTATAGCTAATGTGTTCCAACGTAAAACTGTTGACTGGTCACCGTAAAACTGTTGACTGGTCACGTGAAACTGTTGACTGGTCACGTGCAACTGTTGACTGGTCACATGTTAGGTAATCGAACGCACCTATAATTACAAGCACCCCGATGACCAAGCGTTTTTGGTACTGGATTGTTGACGGTTGTCTGTCGGTAGATCTAAACATCACATTCGACATAGAACTTTTTGGTTTTTCATTGGTCAAGTAACAAAACAGTTGTTTCATGCCTTATCAGTCAACAGTCAAAACCATTTTCCCTCAGAGTTGGGACCCACCAAATGAACTGTTTCCCTCGGCCTGCGGCCTCGGGAAACAGTTCATCTGGAGGGTCCCAACTCCTCGGGAAAATAGTTTTGACTGTTGACTGATAAGGCATGAAACAACTGTATACTGTTTACTTCATCAGACAAATGACCAATGAAGCGTATGCACACAAAGGTGTAAAATGTGTACGAGCATATATAGATACCATAGCACATCAAAAAAATCCTGGGGAAAACACTGGAAGTGGTAATCTAAACTCAATTCATCTAAAACCTTAGTGCTGTATAGACACTATACTGAAACTGAAATATACATACTATCTATGTTCCATACTTCAATTACAAAATGGTTAACGTTAGAATAATTAGAACAATACAATTATAACGAAGGCTTGATGTTATCATGTGTATAATGCTATTTAACAAGAATTCCACGGCAGTGGATGTGTCGCCTGCGCAGGAAGCTGGGAGATTACGAAGAAATAGATACACTTTTCATTTCAAGAAATAATGTTAAAGGTAAGCAATAATCATAGATTATGTTTTTGGATGGCATCATTTTGTTATATAATCTGTTATTCTGGGAAGAACACTCTGAGTTTTAAGGAACTTGCTATGGATACTCATTGTCTCAATTCCAAGTTTAATTTGTATGATTTGTCGGATGGTTTCCCATAAATAAATGAATAAACTTGTGGATTATGATGTTAAACAGCTAGTGTTGTCAATAACATTTGGAGTAAGACGGCATTTCAGAGGTATACACGGTGGGTCAAGTGGTAGATCGAAGCCGTCCAGTATACAGTTTTAGTGAAGTTTCTATTTATAGTAACAGTGACCTTGACCTTTGACCTTCGGACCTGAAAAGCAATCCCAAGCAAGCACTTTTGGGTAAGGTAGCACTGCATGATGTTGAGTTTGAGCGGCCAAAGGAAACTCAAGTTATCGCACAAAAACCTCTGTTCGGACGCCAACGCCGACAAAGCAATACCTATGTGTCACCAGCTCTTCGCAGGCGTCACAAAAATCACCCAGTACAATTAAAACTTGATCCAACTTAAAACATGTTCATGGAATGGCTAAAAAAAATCATCCCACATGAAAAAAACACATTATTTTTAAACATACACATGTTCATCAGCTTGAAGTAAGATGTGAGCTTTCATTTATCTGGTTAAGCAAATCTGTCAAAACTCGGTTATTATGGAATTGGATATCACAAATATCACTTTATATTGAATTTTTTTTTTGGTTCCAATGTCATTATTCTTTCGATTTCTTCTTTTCTGCATATATAATTTTCATGGTCGAAACTACAATTCAACTGAGAATTTCAAATTCATGACGAATAATTAAAGGTTTAGAATATAACCTAAAGTTAAACAAGAGGCCTAGAGGGCCTGTATCCCTTACATGGATCTTTATGCCCAGCAATGGTGTATATATGGCTATGGGTTCAGGATCTCAACCAGTTCAAAGTTATAGCCCAGAAATTAAGTCTGTAGGGCCTCAAGAATAGCCAATACTAATATCATGATTGTGTTTCTGTCTTGATGCTCAGCAAATGTTTACATGGTTATAGGGTGGGGATCTCAATCATCCAGATAAAAATATATTTTTGGCCCCACCCCTCAGACCTTCAACTGGTACAATTTTGAATCCTCAACCACTGAAGAATGCTCAAAACTAAATATGGTTGATATTCATCTCTTTGTCCCAGAGAAGTCGCTTTAAGCAATATGGCAAAATAACCCTTTTGGCCCTGCCCCTCAGTCCCGAGGGGGACCACACCTTCTGTTTATACAATAGTGTATTCCTCTTGCCCAACGATGTTCTAGACAAAATTTTGTTAAAATCCCTCCATTTGTACACAAGAAGAATTTTAAAGATTTACCTCAATTTCCCCTATAGTGCCCTGCATGCCCATCTGCCCCCAAAGAAGCCACACCCTCCCTTTATACAAAATTGAGTCCTCTTCGGGCAGGTGAGGTAAAAATTACTGCCATTATCACTATTACAAAATATGTGTCCTTTTTCTGAGTATTCCATGTAAAACATATCTTGAGAAGCATTTTACAGAATTACATTTGTTCGAAACTTGAGCGTTTGAAAAAAAAAAAAAATCAAAAAAGAAAAACTACTTTCGTCAAACTCGTGACCTATCCACTGCCAATACTGTACTAGGTTCCTTTATCTAAGAATTATGAATCAAAGCATGACAGAAAAGCATTTTATGTTATGAAATTTTGTAATAACATCCAGGTTGACAGTAATTTGAAAGCAATAAGGAAGCTGGATTAAATTTCCCGAGTAAAACGTTACGAGACAGAAAAGGGAGGATCAAACATACAATATAACCATACCCGCAGGCTGTTGTAGACACCAGTGAGCATGCCAGTCATGCTGGAGTAAATCACATTTTCTGACGCCATTCCCGCAACTTTGACACTTCAGCTTCTCTATTGGATTCAAGAGTTGACAGGATCAATGTATATATGTATATATATATATAGCGATCCTTCAGGAGCTTGAGACTGTATCTCGTGCTACCCCTGAACAGTTTCCAACATTAAACTGAGCCAGCAATTGATCTCCTTCAAGTCATTTAAGATATGTATCCTCAAAGCTGGCAACTCTAATCCACATTCGACAGAGATTCACTGTAGATTATGTCATTTGTATCCCCATGTAATAACGAAATGTCTCTGATACTAATCCAGCGCATCAGTATCTTATTTGTTCTTCACAATATCTCATGACACAAAATTATACGATGACACGTAAGAAATTCTAACATCACTTTGATGCATTATGAAATCACGAAACAAATAATTTTAAGAGGAAGTAAGCTCCGGGGAAAACTTCTTCCCCTTTCCTAACGATATGAAATGAATGAATCGTCTAAGACTTTTATGCATAAAGCCATAATCTGATATTCAAAATTTTATATCTGAGCAAAAAATGAACACGATACCCTGACTTCTTTCATTCAATAACGACTAAATTTGAATTTTCCAAGGTCATTTTGACCTTCATACTGTTGATAGGCAGTGAAGGGTATCAAGCAGCACACCATGTAAGTAGAGGTTAGAAAGAATACAACACTGGTATTATTTTACCGATCAAATCTAGACTCTTTCCATTTAAAGTAAAGATCTTGAGTCCCACCATCTTTCTACTATATATGTATGTCTTGAAAAGTTATTTTTCCTGTAAAATTTAAGTTGTTTCCTCTTTATTCAGAAGACAAGAATTCCACAGGAGTGGATGTGTCGTCTGCTCAGCGCTTTTAGTAAGGAACGTGTTTTGGCTTGAGTTATCGCATCAACAGATATGCCAAAACGGGTTAAATTTGAAACTCGACAGAAAAACCCGTAATACGTGCTGAAAATTATTGCTTCTAGCATAACCCTACAAAATTTGAAAGGAATTGATTAAAATGTATAAAAAAATCTTGCATTCACTACACAATACTCTTAATTAGCAATAAAAGGGGCATAACTCCACCAAAAATACACGTAAACCTCTGAAATGCGAACTTGTCCCAGCTTATAATATTGGTATGCAGTATGTGTACCTGGAGGTTTATCATGATAATTTGACATTGTGTTAAATTATGGTTTAAATACAACTTTTATTGCTCCCTTGCTTATATATATATCATAGGTTGTTTTTCTACAGTGGAACGTTTAGATATATATGTGTGAATTTACTTAAGTTAATTTCCTTGTTTACGTGTGGTAATATTCTTGTATCTAGGTTTTTCATGTTTATGTTTTTATGCAAATTAGGGGAGTGTTAACCAATCAGCATTAACCCCTAGAGGGTATGTGGTATTGTCAGTGCCCCTCATTATTGATTTACGGCGGGTGTTGGTGTGTTTGCTTTTCGCGTATTCTTCGACTTTTCAAGTGTTTACTACACTATGGATTTATCTTAAACTACACCACGATTACTCAGTGACAGTCATCGCCGTATGATTTAACTTTCGCCAGTTTGTTACGTTGTAAACGTGAATCAGTATGAGGAGAAACGTTTGTTTACTTTCTGCGTGATTTTTGGACTTGAGGTGTGGCTACGCTACTGTACACACTGGGAGCAAGGCAGCCTACTGATTGTTTACTGTTGTACGAATAGTACCACCTTACAACTTCGTGTTTAAGGACTTGACGCACTGCCTTTACAATTATAGCGAGAAAAATACTTCGCCGTGATTCGTCATTACGGTGTGAACTTGACATTGTACGTGCATTCGACCTTTCCAACCTACACCTTAGGCTATTTATAGCGTTAATATTTAGGCCTACTGTATCGACAATAGTTTT